>NC_089587.1:108180100-108480100 GCF_019320115.1 Miscanthus floridulus | reverse complement strand
TCGCTATTCCACAGCCTTGCCGCCTCCTTGCCGATGTCCAGGAGCCCGTCGGTTTCCTGGCTCGTCAGCCACAAGAGCTACCGGCTCTTCTCTAGCTTCATGCGCAATGCGCTTGGCTCCTGCATTGACTTCATGCCGGTCACCAGCTTGGCATTGGGTGTGTTGGATATATTATGGGCTTGACCCGTATAATATTTAATAAATCAAATAAAACTCTATGGTACGTAACATTAAGCATTGTATGGTTTATACCATATGTGATTTTGACTGAATGTTTACTCAGCTTATATGGTTGGAAATTATCCATCTTAATTGAGAAGCTGAGAAAAGGACAAAGGGGTGCCACACGCGCGTGCGCCGCCGCCACCGCCGCTGGTCGGGCCGTGGCCGTGGCGTGGTGTGGTGTGGCAGGCAGGCGGCGAGCGAGCGGGCGGGCGTGGCCAGTCTTTTTCCACTTAAATCCACATAATCATGGGAGTTTCTCTCCTTGATGGTGGAGGCAAATTTATTGCGCCAGTTACCATCCCTTCCGCTTTCTGTCTCCTAGGATTTCTTCGCTGCCTTTCTCCCTTCCCGTCATAGCCATATATCCACAGTCCTCCGTCAGTTCTTCTGACTTCTGCAACCACTCCCGAGAGAAACCACATATCAACAGCCCTCTAGCTTCCCCGTCCTGTACCTCTGTGCGCACGGAGTAGCGGGAGAGCAGGTGTCTCCGGAACCCTCGTCCGCCTGAGAACCTTGCACGGGGTGAGTGGCGATTAGGTTTTTGGGGAGCGATCCACGACTGCTCGTCCATGTACATTTTCTTCCTGGTGGTGATCGCTCTTGGAACCCGTCTTCTTCCTAGTGATTGCTTGCGGAACAGCAATGCGTCCTCTTCCTGGTGACCGTTCGTGGGACTGCACTGTGAACATCTTCCTGCATCGACTACGGTCCACAACTTCGAGCAACGCACTATGTCGACTAGTGTGAATGGAGCCACTGATGCCCTCGGCATGGGACCCTCCACTGGGTACATTCTAATCTCTGTGATTACTATATTTTGTGCTTTTACTGTATCCATCTGTATGTCATGTATGCATGTTGTAGCGTTCATTAGAGATATACACATGCACATATATGCCATCATGAACCTGCTAATGTTATATTTCTATATTAAATTAATCATGAAAATGCCTAAATTTCTAACAATGCAAAAACCTAATATTAGACAATTTTCTGTCAGTGGTTTTGCTGCTGCTTTGAAGCCAAATAATTTTGATGGCAAGAATTTCATGATATGGCATGCCAAGATGGTATTGTGGTTGACTGCGATGAACTGCTATCACGCCGCGCAGGGGAAGCCTAAATAGTTTACTCCTGAGGAGGATTAAAACTTCATGGCTGCCGATAACCTATTTTGAGATGCCATGATTAGTGCACTTCATCCTAAGTATGAGAAAAACTACATATCTTACACATCAGACAAAGAGTTATGGGATGCTCTTGAGGCAAAGTTTGGAGTTTCTGATGCTGGTAGTGAGCTGTACCTTATGGAGCAGTTGTATGACTACAAAATGGTTGAAAACCATTTTATAGTCGAACAGGCTCATGAGATACAGGCGCTAGCAAAGGAACTAGAACATTTCCCATGTTTGTTGCCCGACAAGTTTGTGGTCGGCGGTATAATCGCTAAGCTACCACCTACTTGGAGGGATTTTGCTACTTCTCTAAAACACAAGAGACAAGAGTTTAGCGTGGCTGAACTTATTGGATCTCTTGATGTTGAGGAGAGGGCGGGAGCAAAGGGCAACCGTGGAAAAGGAGTTGATGGTGATGGTGGGATAACTCTGTTACAATCCCACTATGTGGAAAAGGTGCTGAGTCGCTTTGGGTTTAGTGACTGTGAACCTGCTCCTACACCTTATGACCCTAGTGTGTTATTGAGGAAAAATCAGAAAATAGCAAGGGATCAATTGAGATATTCCTAGATCATTGGTTCGCTCTTGTATCTTGCTAGTGCAACAAGGCCTGACACCTCATTTGCTGTGTGCAAGCTGAGCCAGTTTGTATCAAACCTAGGAGATGATCACTGGTGTGCTCTTGAGAGAGTGATGCGCTATCTAAAGGGCACCATGAGCTATGGTATTTGTTATACCAGACATCCAAAAGTGCTGGAAGGCTATTGTGATGCCAACTAGATCTCTGATGCTCATGAGCTTTATGCCACAAGTGGATATGTGTTTTCGCTTGGAGGTGGTGTTGTTTTCTGGAAGTCTTGCAAGCAGACTATCTTAACGAAGTCTATAATGGAAGCAGAACTCACAGCATTAGACACCACTGGCTCTGAGGCCGAGTGGCTTCGTGACCTCCTTATAGATTTACCAGTTGTTCAAAAACCCATACCCGCTATTTATATGAACTGTGATAACCAGACTGTGATTACGAAGGTTAACAATTCTAAGGATAACATGAAGTCAACAAGGCAAGTTAAGAGACGACTAAAATCTGTTAGAAAATTGAGAAACTCTAGAGTAATTGTAACACCCCTGGTGTTATGTGCTCATTTAGCACCGTGATTTAGGCCTGAGTAAAATTTTTGAAATGAGTTTCTCAGATTTTTGATTTAAAACATACTTGGTGCGATGAGTGAATCTGGTGACTCAGTTTTGTGGACTCGAATAAATGTCCAAGTGAAATTATTCAGCGCATAGAGATATTTAGGAATGTCTAAAAATAATTCTAGCAAATAAATAGCAAACGGTTTGTTCTATTAGATTAAGCATGAAAAGAAATTTTTATAAATAAAATAAAATCCATTAATAAATAGGACGATATATATAGCTTTTGAATCTAATTTAAATTCGAACTTGTTGAAAATCTCTGTCGTGCCCACGTCCCTACTAGGTGCCACTGTTCGACTTCCCATTTCATCGCATCATGTCTGCTACAATGAATGATGCTGTCTGCGTGTTTGTTTCTCTGCTTCACTGTCTTTGCTATCTCTGTCTGCCTCTGCTCCTCTGATCCCCAGTTTTCCTTCTACCAGGCATGTAGCTAGAACCATTACCACCAAAGCAAAGCACGTATGCAATCCTTGTCGCATACCCCGTGGCCCGCTGCCGTCGTGTCATTCCAAGCCGGTCGAGCCTCGCACTGCTTCCCTCCCTCTATTTTTTCTACTGCGTCAGTCTTGTCCTTGCCTACCTTGTTGTCTCTACGGCCGCGGTCTTATCCGTGCCAACCGACACATCCTGCTGGCTAGCTGTGCCACGTGCGTTTTCTTTCTCACGTCCAGGAATGTCCTATAGGAAGACTCCAGAGCCGCTCCTTGCTTTTCTTGCCTCCGTCCATCCTCTTTCTCTGCTTGCCTCGCATCGAGCTACTGGCTACCTTGGCCAGTGCTGGGCCATGGCCACCATCGCCGCCCTCTGTGCTACCCCTCCCAGCATGATAGCCACCGCACCTAGGAGTGTCGTCGCCAGTTTTTCCCCTCCTGACTGCGCGCTGAAGTCGTCGTGCCGTGCTTCCACCCACCGTCACTGGGCCACTGCGCGTGAGCGTGCGTGTGCCCTCGGTCAGCGCTATGTATCCATCGTGGCCTTGCCCCATAGCGCTGCTGCTCCTTCTTTCCAGCAGCCACTCCTCAGCCCCGTGGTACATGCCATGGCCGAGGTCGAGCCACCGAGCGCCACGACTACTTCCGCCTCTTTCAGAAAATTTGTCTACACCAGTGACTTCCATTCCAATTCTTCATAGCTGTGAGTGCTTCCGGTTGTTATATAGCCCTAGACGTGACCTTGTTGCTAGCCCTAGACGAGACCTCATTGCCATCCGTCAATGGTACGTGATGAAATTTTGGAATCTCGTGCTCACGGTCCGCATTGGTCACCGGAGATGGAGCTCTGCAATTGCGCTGCTCCGTTTTCTCTATGTCCTGTTAAAGCCAGTTTTAGCATCACATTAATACCTCCTGGGTTTCCTTTTGTACAGTTTGGTCTGACGTTGCCGTTCGCCGTGAATGCCCTCGAACGCGATAGCACTGTCGTCGTTGTGGCTCTGCTCACAGATGGCCTTGCCTAGCCGCGTCCTGCACACTGCCACCTCCACATCCTAGCCGTGTGGGCCTGCAAAGCCCCCACATGGCTGCCGCACCTACCGCTGGGGCCAGCATGCCATCACCAGCTCGGGTCAGCGGGGCCGTCGCCAATGGTCGTCATTCTGTTACGAGTAGAGAAGGAGAGCAAGGTGAGAATAAGTAAATAGAGATAACAGTAAGGTCCTAGGTGCGATAACTGTGACTCAAAGAAATAGTAGAAATGGTAGCATATTAAATAGATAGAAGTTCGAGGAGGTTCTTGCAAAAAACTATCACCGCGCACTGGGCTTGCCTAGCTGGGCTGGCCTACCGCCCCACGCCTAGGCCGCGTGTGCGCAATGTGCAATTGGGTCACGCCCTCTCCGCGCGAGGGCCATCCGTTTTGGCTGCTAGGCCGCCGGTCATGCGCCCCGCCTGGGCCGTCGTGCGCCCGTCTACCGGGGCTGCGGCTGCCTGTGTGCCTGTGGGCCATCTATCATCTATGTGTCTGGACCGCCCGCGCGCGCCGTTGGGCTGAAGTGGTTGGTGCCGGCCCGTTTCAATTTGTAGAGCAGTTTTTTTGTTAGCTTTTAAGGTAAATTGTAAAATTTGTAGTAAATCATAGATAAATCAAAAAAAAATGCCAAACTAGTTTTATTGAGTTCCTAAAATCATGATCTACCTAGTAGCGTATTTTGTTCACATAGACTCGGTATGCTTTTAGGGTTGCTCCAATTATGTTAAAATGCTTAATATTGGTAAAAGGAGAACTTGTAGGAATTTCCGTGGTAAATTGGTAATAGTGTTGGATCTAAAATTTATACAGTAGGCTCCTAGCAATATTAGGTACTCATTGTAATTTTTGTGGCTCCAGAATAATCAGTTTGCTAGGTAGTTAACGATGCTCTATTTTGACTAAAGATTAAATCGATATGATAAAATAAAGAAACAACTTGGGTTTGTATAACTAAAATATTTGTTGAGAAATAACGCCTTATTCGACAACTTGGATACGTAGACCAGCGTTAGAGCTATCTCGTTAGCTAGTGAGGCATGATCGGATTTCTAAGCATTTCGGTTGTCGTTGATTATTTACATCTATGCATTTGCATCAATGCATATCATATAGGTACGATGATGGAGCAACAGATCAATTAAAGGATGATTGGGAATCCGAAGATGGTGTAATAGTATTCTCTCCAGGAGATGATGCAATGGGCTTTCTATCTAGTTGATGGTGGATGATCTAAAGATGCAGATACTAACTTTTTAACATATATCTTACCCAGGCAAGCCCCGGTGCATAACCCCTACTTCTCTGCAGTTTAAATTATATTTGTGCATTAAGTTTTAAGGAGTTGAATGAAACCCACTTGCATATATAAATCTTTATCCTATGAGTCTTACTAGTATGATAGGATCATGTAGATGCTATGCTATAGGACTTTGGTAGAAGTCGAGTGATTGCCTGTCACTCGCGAGAGATAGAAAATATATTACTATATTATTATCACTTGAAAAATATAAATGGTGGAAAGGAAAAATGGTGACCGGGTAGGGATATGGTTTAGGTATTGGTGGGTGTAAGAGGTTGTGTCGCCAGGGACATGGCTTGGTTACACTGTTTTCCCTGTCTATGTCAGTTAAGGACCGGCTGTTGCATAAGGCGCTAGGCAAGCCACAGATTTGTTATCCCGAGCACATACTTATGTATGGGCGCTTGGAGGACTTGTTGCTCTCTTGTCGTGGATCCAACTCTTTTTGGACCGACTGTCTTGGTGGTTTTTCTTTTGGGTTAGGTGGTCCTTGCATCACACTGAGTCCGGGACTCAGGGGCGGGGGCTTGGAGTCCTAGTTTGGATGGGGACCTAGACACCCAGGACAGGAGGGTGATGGGTTGGTCCTGTTTGTGCCTTGGGTGCAAGCGGGGCATGTGTTTTTGGGGTACCTAGCTGGGGACATTGGTTCGCTAATCGCCACCGAGTCGGTACGACTTGTCTTACCTCTAGCACCATAGTAATAACTGAAAGATGAAAGATGGAAGACGGAAATTCTGATTGCTTACCACCTGCTTGAAAGTAGCACATGTGCTTACATAGAATGGTTAGTTAATGAACCAATGTGGCTATTAATGAAAATTGAATATAAGGACACACACTTAGTAATGCTTCCTGCAAATGCAAATAACCCACAAGACAGATAGCCTTGCATATCCTTGGGGTCTTTTCTTTTCTCCTATCGGGTAAGTCTTGCTGAGTACAATTAAGTACTCAGGGTTTTATTCCCCCTGTTGCAGGTGATAGGTGGATACTAGAGCTGACCATTGTGTGTGGATTCCTCCTGGTGGGCTCAGAGAGGATTTCCTTACGCTACGATCATATTTTTTATTTATAACTCTCACTAAATGTTTTTATAAATGAAAGTTTTATAATATGTTGTCATAGTTTACATATCAATGTTTTATCATGCCATGAATAGATAATTATTTCTGCTGTAACTCTATTCACATGTTTCTATTCCGCTGTTCAATTAAATTGTTCATAACTCTGATAATATGTTCATATTTTGCTATTATAAATGATAAATATTATACTCTAAAGTTGTATTAAAAGTGATGTAAGAAATAGTTAAGAATGATGTAAGCTTTATTCTCTCATTTGTGATCCTGATGGCAAAAATGTGGATTTTTGAGTTCTCCCTGGGGTGTGCCCGATGGAACTGAGTAATTTAGTGTTCTCCCTTGGGTGCTTAGTGTCTAATGGAAGATGAGCTCTCCTGGGAGGCATTAGATTAGGTGGTTCTGCCATAGGTGGTATCAGAGTGCAAATGAGGAAATAAGGCTTTAAAAACATTTTCTAAACTAAAATTTGACAACCTATTTTTGCAAAAAGTTAGGGCGTTCGACTGCGAAGTTATATAAGTAGCCCTATTACTATGGTTATGTATCCAGGATAGATGGCACTCTACTGACTTAGGTAGGCTTAATCAAGTTTTCTGTAGGTACACTGACTCGAGCATAGTCTGATAGTATTGACTAGCTATAGGGAGAGAATGATGTGCCAAAAATCTGAGAACGGTTGCCCTATATGTTGTCAACAGTGAAAGGACGTATAGGACATGCATTCATGCATATCTTGTTTGTGCATTGTAGCGCTTGTATTGCTTGCAGATACGCCATACAAAGGTGTCATGCGTGTCGTATTGTGCATGACTGGCTCGTTCCTGTTCCAGAGTTAGGTCTGCACTATGGCTTCATGCTTCGCGTTCGCCCATGGTTCACGCCGGTCGTGACCCACATCTCCCCGTACCCCTTTTCTACACTCTTGTCGGACACCTGCCCTATGGTCGTACCAGTCAGTAATGGCATCACACGTCGCTCACCTCAAACATGTGAAATTTGGTCGATTCAGTCATAGTGACCCTACGTGGGAACCCTGGTGGACCGCGTACGGACCACTGAATGCTTCGCCTTTATAAGTAGAGTCTGGCTTAGCCATTGGTAGCACCACTCGGCGCACTTTAGCACGCTTAGCTTTTCCTTTGAGCCAGCTTTTTGCTCAGCCTTCCTCACAACCACCGCTAGAAATGGTAGGAGCCTGGGTTAGTAGTTACTGCCTTAATGTTGAGGGTTTTCCTAGAATCCTGCATGCCACCCTACAAAAGCTTAGAGTCAAAGATCGTCCCGAGTATGAGGGCCGTGAGTATGAGGAGCAGCGGTGTGAGGTTACCATCTACATCGGGAAGAGTGAGGAGTTCCCCAACCTTACTGAAGCCTGGAGTGTGACCGCAACCAGGTTTAGCTTCATCGACACCTACTAGGTTGTGGCCCGCAAAGCCTTGTAGTACCTCTACCAGATCTATGAGGAGCCCATTGCCCATACCCCCTTTGGACAAGAATCGGCGGGCATGGAGGGCTCGCATGGAGGCTTTGGTAGGGTGAGATGCGCAAGAGGACAGTCCTACCATGGTGCACTTGACCACGTACCTGCTTGATCTGGATGAGTAGTACGACCGGCAAGCCTTGGAACTAAGGATCTGCCTTCAGCGAGCCGAGGAAGCTGAGATCTTCACCCAGATGCTCTAGGTGCAGCTCGCTAAAACATATGCCAGTGCTACAGCTGCTGAGAGTCAGGAGACTGCATGTCGAAAGCTCTGAAGGAGGCCAAAGATCGGCATGTCCATCAGCTGCGTGAGGCCTATCTTGTCACCAGGGCCAAGTGGAGGACACTGTCTGCTAAAAGGTAGGATGCCCCAATCTTAGAAGGGATCCCTATCCACCCGCCAAAAAGAAGGAGAACCGGTGTGGTAGTGCCGCCAGCACCCCCACCCTCAGAAGTGTCAGAAGTAGAGCCCTTGATTCCTCTCACTCAGCCATTGCCCCAAGAAGATGTAGATCTATAGCTAGGGCGGCAGAAGAATCCGCCAAGCTCAGGAATGAAGATGCATGGCTAGAGTAGCTTAGTTGCCTTGGGATGCTATACCGTAGTAGTAGTGTTGTTCGTCGCTATCCTCCAGTATTGTACTCTTGCCGTTGTATTCCGTCCGTAGTGTTGAGATCATCAACCGTAGGGAAGGTGAATGCTGTGTCATGAATGGGAGACTGGATGCCTATATGATGTACTCATATAAGACCGTTGGAACATGTATTTTAGTTATTTCGCTATGTTTATTACATTCATCTACCCTAAGTTCTTTAGATGTGCTTAAAGTTTTCAAGGGCGATGTTAGTTGGATTGCAAGAGAAGTTGCCATTCATATACTAGCAGATCAGTCGTGATTGGATAATTTAGGACACTGTATCGACTAATTGTGGATGTCCCAATAGAACACTTGAATCTCTTTAAAATAAATCCGTCGTTGTATTTGAATTCCTTGTCCCTTGTTGTGAAGGGAACCTTTGTTGTTTGAATCTCCCCTTGCAATACTCCCCTTACTCTGTGGTCTATGACCCCACCGCCTTCATGGCATGTAAGTTGGTAGTAGTTGCCTGGTTAATAGCTTATGGTGCCATTACGAAACCAAGGGCTCCTTGTGGAATAGCAGCCACATGGTGATGCTGCTCGGCACACGCTGGTATCAAGGTTGTTAACCAAGTACCTTTACCAAGTTACACCTCCATACCACCTTTGCTACAAATAATTTCCTTGGAAATGTTTAGGTGTTCAAACGGGAAATCCACAACAGGTTGATGACATAGTGTTCTATCATGGTAAGCAAGAGGAGGTGGTTTTGGAGGAAGAATGTATGACATGGTATTAGTCTACATGAAAGGTTGATGTGGTCGGGTAAGGGAAAGAAAAAGAAGAGTAGTAAGGAAAGTTAGCCTTGGGTAGTCAGGAGTGATTGTAGAAGTCTGAGTGGATGTCATGTCTCAAGCCC
The DNA here is from genome assembly GCF_019320115.1 of Miscanthus floridulus. NCBI lineage: Eukaryota > Viridiplantae > Streptophyta > Magnoliopsida > Poales > Poaceae > Miscanthus > Miscanthus floridulus. The sequence continues at coordinate 108,470,661 of NC_089587.1, read as the reverse complement.
TGTGTTTAGTTGACCGTGCTGGGTCATTTCGCTGCGTGCCCTATGAACGCTGTCTGTATCAGGCCTTTAGCTCCCTGTTCTCGCGTGGTCATGGCATCGTGCCGTGCTCACCGTCTTTCTGCACTGTACATTTCTCCTTTTCCCAGCATCTAGTTGGCTCTCGACCCCCATGCCTCGCCCCCGTACCAAACCCCCCTTCCCCTTTCTCTTTTCTTCTTCTTTTGGAGACACGACCACTCACATGCCTCCCTCGTCGAGCACACTCTCTTATCTCCTCTCCTTCATTTACCATCCGCTCACTTGTGCAAGGAGCACACCATGGCCGTGTTATCCCCACTGCATGAACCGTCTGTGTATCCCATTCATGCTGCCTCCACTTCTGGTGTGTTGCTCCCCACCTCCATTCGCCTATATAAGATGCCCTTGGTCCTTGCTCTTCTTCTTCATCCCCCGCATTTGGAGTAGAGCTACGAGATCCAGTCATCATCCGAGGAACTAGGTTCATCAGTCTGAGGTGATGATATAATCTGAGAAGAAGAAAAGGTCTGCTTCCGTCGAAGAAGTTCAAGTCTACCGTTGGTTGGTTCAGTATTAGGGTTCACAATGTTTGAGTTCTGGGAGTCCTGTTTCTGGATCGTTCGGTGCTATGCCATGTTTTGGATAATCATTATCTTGTTATTTCTCCATTGTCCTCATCTCTCTCGACTTCTGGATTAAGTCTTGGTTGTACCAGGTTGCTCTTGACCATGTATCCCTAGATCCCCGTGTAGTTTAGTATTCGAAGTCATGTAATTTTTTGTGTAATTCCTGACCTATGAAATGTAATCACGTTTCCCCTCTTTTGGTTCTAGCTTCGAATCTCGGGACAAAATTCTTTTTAAGGGGGGTTGGTTGTAACACCCCTGGTGTTACGAGCTTGTTTAGCACCGTGATTTAGGCTTGAGTAAAATTTTTGAAATGAGTTTCTTGAATTTTTGATTTAAAATGTACTTGGTGCGATGAGTGAATCCGGTGACTCAGTTTTGTGGACTCGAATAAACGTCCAAGTGAAATTATTCAACACGTAGAGATATTTAGGAATGTCTACCAATAATTCTGGCAAATAAATAGCGAACAGTTTGTTCTACCAGATTAAGTATGAAAAGCAATTTTTATAAATAAAATAAAATCCATTAATAAATAGGACGATATATATAGCTTTCGAATCTAATTTAAATTTGAACTTGTTGAAAATCTCTGTCGTGTCCACGTCCCTGCTAGGCACCACCATTTGACTGCCCATTTCATCGCATCATCTCTGCTGCAATGAATGTCGTTGTCTACGTGTTTGTTTCTCTGCTTGACTGTCTTTGCTGTCTCTGTCTGCCTCTGCTCCTCTAATCCCCATTTTTCCTTCTACCAGGCATGCAACCAAAACCATTACCACCAGAGCAAAGCATGTATGCAATCCTCGTCATGTACGCCATGGCCTACTGCTGCCGTGTCATTCCAAGTCGGCCGAGCCTCGCACTGCTCCCCTCCCTCTATTTTTCTACTGCCTCAGTCTTGTCCTTGCCTACCTTGTTGTCTCTGTGGCCGCGGTCTTGTCTGTGCCAACTGGCATGTCCTGCTGGCCAGCCGTGCCACGTGCGTTTCCTTTCTCGCGGCCAGGAATGTCCTATAGGAAGACTCCAGAGCCGCTCCTTGCTTTTCGTGCCTCCGTCCATCCTCTTTCTTTGCTTGCCTCATGCTGAGCTGCTGGCTGCCATCTACGCTAGTGACTTCCATTCCAATTCCTCATAGCCATGAGTGCTCCTGGTTGTTATATAGCCCTGGACGAGACCTCGTTGCCATCCGTCAATGGTACGTGATGAAATTTTGGAATCTCGTGCTCGCGGTCCACCATGGTCGCTGGAGATGGAGCTCTGCAATTGCGCTGCTCCATTTCCTCTCTGTCCTATTCAAGCCGAGTTTTAGCATCACCTTAATACCTCCTGGGTTTCCTTTTGTACAGTTTGGTCTGACGTTGCCGTTCGCCATGAACGCCCTCGAACGCGACAGCACTACCGCCGCCATGGCTCTGCTCACAGACAGCCTTGCCTAGCCGCGTCCTGCGCACTGCTGCCTCCACTTCCTGGCCATGCGGGCCTTCGAAGCCCCCACGTGGCCGTAGCACCTACCGCTCAGGCCAGCATGCCATCACCGGCCCAGGTCAGCGGGGCCATCACCGTCGGTCATCGTTCTGCTTCGAGCAGAGAAGGAGAGCAAGGTGAGAATATGTAAATAGAGATAGCATTAAGGTCCTAGGTGCGATAATCGTGACTCAAAGAAATAGTAGAAATGGTAGCATATTAAATAGATAGAAGTTCGGAGAGGTCCTTGCAAAAAACTGTCACCACGCATTGGGCTTGCCTAGCTGGGTCGGCCTGCCGCCCCGCGCCTAGGCCGCGTGTGCGTGCTGTGCGATTGGGCCACGCCCTCTCCGCGCGAGGGCCGTCCATTTTGGCTGTTGGGCCGCCGGTCACGCGCCCTACCTGGGCCGTCGCGCACTCATCCGCCGAGGCTACGGCTGCCTGCGCGCCTGTGGGCCATCCGTCGCCTACGCGCCTGGACCGCCGTGCGTGTCGTTGGGCTGAAGTGGTTGGTGCCGGGCCGTTTCAATTTGTAGAGCAGTTTCTAAGTTAGCTTTTAAGGTAAATTGTAAAATTCATAGTAAATCATAGATAAATCATAAAAATGCCAAACTAGTTTTGTTGAGTTCCTAAAATCATGATCTACCTAGTAGTGTATTTTGTTCACATAGACTCGGTATGTTTTTAGGGTTGCTCCAATTATGTTAAAATGCTTAATATTGGTAAAAGGAGAACTTGTAGGAATTTCCGTGGTAAATTGGTAATAGTGTTGGATCTAAAATTTGTACAGTAGGATCCTAGCAATATTAGGTACTCATTGTAATTTTTGTGACTCCAGAATAATCAGTTTGCTAGGTAGTTAATGATGCCCTATTTTGAATAAAGATTAAATCGATAGGATAAAATAAAGAAACAACTTGGGTTTGTATAACTAAAATATTTGTTGGGAAATAACGCCTTATTCGACAACTTGGATACGTAGACCAACGTTAGAGCTATCTCGCTAGCTAGTGAGGCGTGATCGGATTTCTAAGCATTTTGGCTATCGTTGATTATTTACATCTATGCATTTGCATCAATGCATATCATATAGGTATGATGATGGAGCAACGGATCAATTGAAGGATGATTGAGAATCCGAAGATGGTGTAATAGTATTCTCTCTAGGAGATGATGTAATGGGCTTTCTATCTAGTTGATGGTGGATGATCTGAAGATGTAGATACTAACTGTTTAACATATATCTTACCCAGGCAAGCCCTAGTGTATAACCCCTACTTCTCTGCAGTTTAAATTATATTTATGCATTAAGTTTTAAGAAGTTGAATGAAACCCACTTGCATATATATATATATATATCTTTATCCTATGAGTCTTACTAGTATGACAGGATCATGTAGATGCTATAGGACTCCGGTAGAAGTCGAGTGATTGCCTGTCACTCGCGAGAGATAGGAAATATATTATTGTATTATTATCACTTGGAAAATATAAATGGTGGAAAGGAAAAATGGTGACCGGACAGGGATATGGTTTGGGTATTGGTGAGTGTAAGAGGTTGTGTCGCCGTGGACGCGTGACATGGCTTGGTTACACTGTTTCCCTATCTGTGTCGGTTAAGGACCGGCCGTTGCATAAGACGCTAGGCAAATCACATATTTATTATCCCAAGCACATACTTGTGTATGGGCACTTGGAAGACTTGTTGCTCTCTTGTCGTGGATTCGGCTCTTTCCGGACTGACTATCTTGATGGTTTTTCTTTTGGGTTAGGAGGTCCTTGCACCACACTAAGTCTGGGACTCAGGGGCAGGGGCTTGGAGTCCCAGTTTGGATGGGGACCTGGACACCCAGGATAGGAGGGTGATGGGTTGGTCCTGCTTGTGCCTTGGGTGCAAGCGGGGCATGTGTTTTCGGGGTACCCAGCTGGGGATATTGGTTCGTGAATCACCGCCGAGTCGGTACGACTTGTCTTACCTCTAGCACCATAGTAATAACTGAAAGATGAAAGATGGAAGAAGGAAATTCTAATTGCTTACCACCTGCTTGAAAGTAGCACATGTGCTTACATAGAATGGTTAGTTAATGAACCAATGCGGCTATTAATGAAAATCGAATATAAGGACACACGCTTAGTAATGTTTCCTGCAAATGCAAATAACCCACATGCCAGATAGCTTTGCATATCCTTGAAGTCTTTTCTTTTCTCCTGTCAGGTAAGTCTTGCTGAGTACAATTGAGTACTTAGGGTTTTATTCCCCCTATTGTAGGTGACAGGTGGATGCTAGAGCTGACCCTTGTGTGTGGATTCCTCCTAGTGGGCTTAGAGAGGATTTTTTACGCTGCGATCATAGTTTTTATTTATAACTCTCACTAAATGTTTTTATAAATGAAAGTTTTATAATCTGTTGTCATAGTTTACATATCAATGTTCTATCATGCCATAAATAGATAATTATTTCCGCTGTAACTATGTTCACATGTTTATATTCCGCTGTTCAATTAAATTGTTCAAAACTCTGATAATATGTTCATATTCCACTATTATAAATGATAAATATTATACTCTGATGTTGTATTAAAAGTGATGTAAGAAATAGTTAAGAATGCTATAAGCTTTATTCTCATTTGTGATCCTGATGGCAAAAATGTGGATTTTCGGGTTCTCCCCTGGGGTGTGCCCAACGGAATCGAGTAATTTAGTGTTCTCCCTTGGGTTCTTAGTGTCTAATGGAAGATGAGCACTCCTAGGAGGCATTAGATTAGGCGGTTCTACCATAGTAATAGCGTTGGACTATGTTCACACGTCTAACAATTTGGCAGATCAATTCACTAATGGTCTGTCACGCAATGTGATAGAAAGTGCATCAAGAGAGATGTGTTTGAGACCCACATGAAATTTACTATAGTGGTAACCTGTTCTATGTGATCGGAGATCCCATGAAGTAGGATGGTGAAACAAGCTAGTAGTAAATTATGAGGAAAGATCCTTAGTAAGACTCATTTCTGATGCATATCTTTTCTTTCTATAAGACAGGTTGGTTTTTACCTTAATGTGTTCCAAGTGGCTTGATAAAGCAAAGATGTTGTCCTACAAAACATCTTTTGAGGAGCACACCTATATGAGTCAGACTGCTGGTCACAGTCTATGAGATTTGGGTGATCTCTAAATACTCATGAAAGGCACTGGAGTATGACTTATATGCTTCAAATAGAGGAGATGTCTTTTGCAGCCAAGTATCAGCTAAGGACTTTAGTGACATTCACCTCACACAATACTGTCAATTCAAGGCTTAGTCCATTGTTCAGTTGTGACTAAGTGAAACTATTGCTCTAGATGGATGTTCAACTTAACAATCTCCATCGAAACACCGGTATATAAAAGAAATGTGGTTCTAAGACTACTTTGTTATAAACCCTAGAGTTTGGTGGGGATTGTTGGAGATATTATGGGCTTGGCCCGTATAATATTTAATAAATCAAATAAAACTCTATGGTACATAACATTAAGCGTTTTATGGTTCATACTGTATGGGATTTTGACTGAACGTGTACCCAGCTTATATGGTTGGAAATTATTCATCTTAATTGAGAAGTTGAGGAAAGGGCAAATGGGTGCCACACGCACACGCGCGCCACCGCTGCAGGTCGGGCCGGGCCATGGTCGTGGCATGGCGTGGCAGGCAGGCAGGCGTGGTCAGTCTTTTGCCACTTAAATCCACATAATCATGGGAGTTTCTCTCCTTGATGGTGGAGGCGAATTGATTGCGCCAGTTACCTTCCCTTCCGCTTTTCGTCTCCTGGGATTTCTCCGCTGCCTTTCTCCCTTCCTGTCGCAGCCATATATCCACAGTTCTTCCAACTTCCGCAATCTCTCCTGAGAGAAACCACATCTCAGTAGCCCTCTGGCTTCCCCATCCCGTACCTCTACGCGCATGAAGTAGCGGGAGAACAGGTGCCTCCGGAACCCTCATCCGCCTGAGAACCTTGCACGGGGTTGAATGGCGATTATGTTTTTAGGGAGTGATCCGCGACTACCCATCCACGTACGTCTTCTTCCTAGTGGTGATCGCTCTTGGAACCCGTCTTCTTCCCGGTGATTGCTTGCGGAACAACAAGGCGTCTTCTTCCTAGTGACCGTTCGTGGGACTGCACTGCAAACATCTTCCTACATTGACTGCGGTCCACGACTTCAAGCAACGCACTATGTCGACTAGTGCGAATGGAGCCTCCGATGTCCTCGGCATGGGATCCTCCGCTGGGTACATTCTAATCTATATGATTACTGTATTTTGTGCTTTTACTGTATCCATCTATATGTCATGTATGTATGTTGTAGTGTTCATTAGAGATATACACATACATATATATACCGTCATGAACCTGCTGATGTTATTTCCTAGATTAGATTAATCATGAAAATGCCTAAATTTGTAATAGGGTGTGCGCCCCGCGACCACTGGTGTCGACGCCGCCGAGCTAGCCTTCGAGCTTGACGAAAGCCTCTCTGAGGCGGAGCCGTCATGCGAACCTGGTGCTCATGAACTCCTCGCCCGCGTCCAAGCTCGCCACCGCATCTTCTGCGACGATCTTGTCGTCAAGGCATTCTTCGAGGCTGAGTGGGCACACCGTGGCCAGGTAAAACGTTGATCCCCAATAAGATTCACGGAATCCCAATCTTTACTTCTCTCTGTTCATTTGCATGGCATCTTGATCTTGTGCTTTTGTTAAACCTCATGCTGATTTGTGTATTGGTTGTGTGCCACCAGAAGCGGGCTAGTGGTGATCCATACTTGCAGCATTGTGTGGAGACTGCGGTTCATCTGGCCAATATTGGTGCAAACGCAACTGTTGTGTCTGCCGGCCTTCTCCATGACACAATTGATGATTCGTTCATGGATTATGATCATATCTTCAGAATGTTCGGTGCTGGTGTGGCCGATCTTGTTAAAGGGGTAGGCACTTTTTTATTCACTCTATCTTGATCATTATTTCAAATGGGAATTGGATAATTTCTCCCATAGTTTACTAAAGGTTTTGGCTGGATACGCTGCTAGTTTTTCAAGTTATCTAGATTACCTGTTTAACTTTTGAAGTCAATGGGCCATGTGCTCTTTTTGCGTAACATATGGATATCCTTACTACTAAGTAAACAAAGTCCTCAGTGACACAAAGTCTAATGTTTTGACCGGTGGAAGCTTCTGTTAGAAATTTAGGCATTTTCATTATCAGTTTAATCCAAAAATATAACATCAGCAGGTTTATGACAACATATATGTGCATGTGTATATTTCTTATGAACACTACAGCATGCACATATATGCTGTCACAAACCTGCTGATGTTATATTTCTGGATTAAACTGATAATGAAAATGCCTAAATTTCTAACAATCCAAAAACCTAATGTTAGGCAATTTTCTGTCAGTGGTTTTGCTGCCGCTTTGAAGCCGAATAATTTTGATGGCAAGAATATTATGATATGGCATGCAAAGATGGTATTGTGGTTGACTGCGATGAACTGCTATCACGCCGCACAGGGGAAGCCTGAACAGTTTACTCCTGAGGAGGAGCGAAAGTTCTTGGCTACCGATAACCTATTTCAAGGTGCCGTGATTAGTGCACTTCATCCCAAGTATGATAAAAACTACATATCTTGCACATCAGGCAAAGAATTATGGGATACTCTTGAGGCAAAGTTTGGAGTTTCTGATGCTGGCAGTGAGCTGTACCTTATGGAGCAGCTGTATGACTACAAAATGGTTGAAAACCATTCTGTGGTCGAACATGCTCATGAGATACAGGCGCTAGCAAAGGAACTAGAACATTTCCCGTGTCTGTTGCCCGGCAAGTTTGTGGCTGGCGGTATAATCGCTAAGCTGCCCCCTTCTTGGAGGGATTTTGCTACTTCTCTAAAACACAAGAGACAAGAGTTTAGCGTGGCTAAGCTTATTGGAACTCTTGATGTTGAGGAGAGGGCGAGAGCAAAAGATAACCGTGGAAAAGGAGTTGAGTCTTCAACTGCCAATATGGTGCAGAAGAAAAACTCATTTGCATCTCGTAATAAAAAGAAGAAGAACATGCAAGAGAACAACAATGCAAAGCCTAAGCAGACTGCACAGTTTAAGAAGAAAAACAACAAGAAAGGTGGAGGATGCTTTGTTTGCGGGAGTGATGAGCATTGGGCAAGTGCGTGCCCAGACCGCAAATACAAGCAAGAAAAGAAATTAGCAAATGTGGTCATTAGCGAGACTGGAGGAGGAACATCTGGGTATGGTAATTCTTTACCCTTTGTTCTTTTAGTTTGTCTTTCACCTGAGTGGTGGATGGACAGTGGTGCTAATATTCATGTGTGTGCTGATGTTTCTTTGTTTATTTCCTATCAGGCTGGCAGGACTGGAGCCTTGCTGATGGGAAATGGTTCGCATGCGCGTGTTCTTGGTGCTGGTATGGTCGTTCTGAAGTTTACTTCGAGAAAGACAGTGCTATTAAAGAACGTGCAACATGTCCCCTCCATCAAGAAGAATCTTGTTAGCGCTTCTCAGATGTGTCGCGATGGCTTTACAATCGTGCTTGAGTCCAATAAATGTGTTGTGTCGAGACATGGAACATTTGTTGGAAAAGGTTATGATTGCAGAAGCTTATTCTGCTTGTCTTTGCTTGATGATGTGTGTAATAAAGTAGTGAACAATATTATTGTTTCGGATGAGTCGAATATATGGCATTCATGACTTTGTCACATTAATTTTGGCTGTCTCACGCGGCTTGCAAATCTGAATTTAATCCCGAAATTTAACTTAGTCAAAGATTCTAAGTGCCAGGTGTGTGTGCAATCAAATCAACCGCGCAAGCCTCATAAGGCTGCTGAGGCGAGGAACTTGGCACTGCTAGAACTCGTTCATTCTGATTTATGCGAAATGAATGGCGAATTGACTAAAGGCGGTAGACGATACTTCATGACATTTATAGATGATTGCACTAGATTTTGCTATGTGTATTTATTAAAAACAAAAGATGAAGCGTTGCATTATTTTAAGATCTATAAAGCTGAGGTAGAAAATCAACTTGAGAAGAAAATCAAGCGTTTGCGGTCTGATCGCGGGGAGAATATTTCTCAAATGAATTTTCTGAGTTTTGCGCGGTGCATGGAATTATTCATGAGAGGACACCACCATACTCACCACAGTCCAATGGGATTGCAGAGAGAAAGAACCGCACTCTAACTGATTTAGTTAATGCCATGCTGGAGACTGCGGGACTATCTAAGGAATGGTGGGGTGATGCTATATTGACAGCATGTCATGTCCTAAATAGAGTGCCCACAAAGAACAAAGAAATCACACCATTCGAGGAATGGGAGAAGAAGAGATTAAATCTCTCTTACCTGCGAACTTGGGGTTGTTTGGCAAAGGTGAATGTGCCAATAAACAAAAAGCGAAAGCTTGGACCAAAGACTGTTGATGGTGTCTTTCTTGGTTATGCTATTCATAGCATGGGTTATAGATTTTTAGTTATAAACTCTAGTGTTCCTGAGATGGCTATTGATACAATCATGGAATCTAGAGACGCTATATTTTTTGAGAATGAGTTTTCCATGAAAATGCACCTAGCACAACTGGTCATGAATTTATAATTCCCCATGAGCATGGAAATTTTATTCCGATAGAACAATCTGAGGAACCCTATGTGCAAAATTCTCAGGAGGATGACACTATAGTCACCAGAAAAAGTAAGAGACAGAGGACTGCAAAGTCTTTTGGTGATGACTATATTGTGTACCTTGTGGATGACACACCAATGACCATTAAAGAGGCATATTCCTCTCCTGATGCTGACTTATGGAAGGAAGCAGTACGGAGTGAGATGGATTCTGTTATGTCTAATGGAACTTGGGAAATAGTTGATCGTCCCTATGGGTGCAAGCCTATAGGTTGCAAATGGGTGTTCAAGAAAAAGCTTAGGCCTGATGGTACTATTGAGAGGTACAAGGCAAGGCTTGTGGCCAAGGGTTATACTCAAAAAGAAGGTGAAAATTTCTTTGATACTTATTCACTGGTTGCCCGATTGACTACAATTTGAGTTTTGCTTTCCCTGGCAGCCTCTTATGGTCTTATCGTTCATCAAATGGACGTTAAGACAGCTTTCCTAAATGGAGAGTTGGAGGAGGAGATCTATATGGATCAGCCTGATGGGTTTGTAGCAAATGGTCAAGAAGGCAAGGTGTGTAAATTATTAAAGTCATTATACGGCCTAAAACAAGCTCCTAAGCAATGGCATGAGAAGTTCGACAAAACTTTAACATCTGCTGGCTTTGTTGTGAATGAAGCTGACAAATGTGTGTACTATCGGTATGGTGGGGGTGATGGAGTCATTTTGTGCTTATATGTTGATGACATACTGATCTTTGGATCTAGCCTCAAAGTGATCGAGGAGGTGAAAGAATTTCTATCTAAAAATTTTGAGATGAAAGATTTGGGAGAGGCTGATGTTATTCTTAATATCAAGCTTCTAAGAGAAGGTGATGGTGGGGTAACTCTGTTACAAACCCACTATGTGGAAAAGGTGCTGAGTCGCTTTGGGTTCAGTGACTGTGCACCTGCTCCTACACCTTATGACCCTAGTGTTCTATTGAGGAAAAATCGAAGAATAGCAAGGGATAAGTTGAGATATTCCTAGATTATTGGTTCGCTCATGTATCTTGCTAGTGCAACAAGGCCTGACATCTCGTTTGCTGTGTGCAAGCTGAGCCGGTTTGTGTCAAACCCAGGAGATGATCACTGGCATGCTCTTGAGAGAGTGATGCGCTACTTAAAAGGGACCATGAGCTATGGTATTTGTTATACCGGATATCCAAAAGTGCTGGAAGGCTATTGTGATGCCAACTGGATTTCTGATGCTGATGAGCTTTATGCCACAAGTGGATATGTGTTTTCGCTTTGAGGTGGTGCTGTTTCCTAGAAGTCTTGCAAGCAAACTATCTTAACGAAGTCTACAATGGAAGCAGAACTCACAGCATTAGACACTGCTGGATCTGAGGCTGAGTGGCTTCGTGATCTCCTTATGGATTTACCGGTTGTTGAAAACCCATACCGGCTATTTCTATGAACTATGATAACCAGACTGTGATTATGAAGGTTAACAGTTCTAAGGATAACATGAAGTCCACAAGGCATGTTAAGAGACGACTAAAATCTATCAGAAAATTGAGAAACTTCGGAGTAATAGCGTTGGACTATGTCCACACGTCTAGCAATCTGGCAGATCAGTTCACTAAGGGTCTATCATGCAATGTGATAGAAAGTGCATCGAGAGAGATGGGTTTGAGACCAACTTGAAATTTACTATAGTGGTAACCTGTTCTATGCGATCGGAGATCCCGTGAAGTAGGACGGTGAAACAAGCTAGTAGTAAATTGTGAGGAAAGATCCTTAGTAAGACTCATTTCTGATGCATATCTTTCCTTTCCGTAAGGCAGGCTGGTTTTTGCCTTAATGTGTTTCAAGTGGCTTGTCAAAGTAAAGATGTTGTCCTACAGAACATCTTTTGAGGAACACACCTATATGAGTCAGACTGCTGGTCACAGTCTATGAGATTTGGGTGATCTCTAAATACTCATGAAAGACACTGAAGTATGACTTATATGCTTCAAATAGAGGGGATGTCTTTTGCTGCCCAGTATCAGCTAAGGACTTTAGTGACATTCACTTCATACAAAACTGTCAATTCAAGGCTTAGTTCATTGTTCAGTTGTGACTGAGTGAAACTATTGTTCTAGATGGATGTTCAACTTAATAGTCTCCATCGAAACACTAGTATATAAAAGAAATGTGGTTCTAAGTCTACTTTGTTAGAAACCCTAGAGTTTGGAGGGGATTGTTGGATATAATATATATGGGCTTAGCCCATATAATATTTAATAAATCAAATAAACTCTATGGTACGTAACATTAAGTGTTGTATGGCTTAATACCATACGGGGTTTTGACTGAACGCTGACTCAGCTTATATGGTTGGAAATTATTCATCTAAATTGAGAAGCTGAGAAAAGGATAAAGGCGTGCCACGCGCGCGCGCGCCACCGCCGACCGGGCCGTGGGCGCGGGCCGAGGCCGAGGGCGTGGCATGGTAGGCGGGCGGCGAGCGGGCGGGCGTGGCCAGTCTTTTGCCACTTAAATCCATATAATCACGGGAGTTACTCCCTTGATGGTGGAGGCGAACTGACTGCGTCAGTTACCGTCCCTTCCGCTTCCGCTTCCTGTCTCCTGGGATTATCCACTGCCTTTGTCTTCGGGCGGGCGTGGCCAGTCTTTTGCCACTTAAATCCATATAATCACGGGAGTTACTCCCTTGATGGTGGAGGCGAACTGACTGCGTCAGTTACCGTCCCTTCCACTTCCGCTTCCCGTCTCCTAGGATTCTCCGCTGCCTTCGTCTTCTCTTCCCGTCAGCAGCCATATATCCTGTCTTCCATCAGTCCAGACCCCATATTCTTCCGTAACCACTCCGAGAGAACCACAGATCAGCAGCCTTCTAACTTCCCCGTCCCGTACCTCTGCGCGCACGGAGGAGCGGGAGAGCAGGTGCCTCCGGAACCCATTGAAAGGATCAAGATGCCCAAGAGGGGGGGTGAATTGGGCTAATTCTAAATTTTCTTGCAATAATCAAATCGTACGGATAGCCCAATTAACCCCTTGTGCCTAAAAAGTGTTTATATCAAACTAATGCACAACAACCTCGCAATCAATGTTCCAAACTTACTCTAGCAAGCAATTCTATGGATGTAAAACAAGTATTGAATTTGCTCAAAGTAAATACTCAAAGTAAGTGCTCAACGTAAATAGAGAGAGAAAGGAACGCGATGATGTTTTGCCGAGGTATCGGAGAGTCGCCACTCCCCACTAGTCCTCGTTGGAGCACCCGCGCAAGGGTGTAGCTCCCCCTTGATCCGCGCAAGGATCAAGTGCTCTCTACGGGTTGATTCTTCGACACTCCGTCGCGGCGAATCACCCAAAGCCGCTCACAACTTGAGTTGGGTCACCCACAAGCTCCGCCGGGTGAACACCAAACTCCCAATCACCACCAAGCCGTCTAGGTGATGGCGATCACCAAGAGTAACAAGCACGAACTCTCACTTGACCACGCGAAGCCTAATGAGAAGATGGATGCACACTTTGCTACTCTTGATTTGCTAGTGAGGCTACTCTCTTGGATTCTCAAATCACAAACACCTTACTAGGACCTTGCTCTTCTTGGCACTCACAAACGTGTTTCTCAGCTGTTGGAATGAGCAAAAGATCCTCCACTCACGAGTGGATCTTCTATTTATAAGCCTTCCTGAAAAACGAACCGTTATGAGCTTCTGCGGGACGACCGGACGCTCCGATCGTGATGACCGGACGCTCCGGTCAGTTCAACCCGCGAACCAGTATTAAAGAGTCGACCGGACGCTGGCAGGGTCCGGTCAGCACTGACCGGACGCGTCCGGTCACATAAAACCCTTACTGGAACCTTACTGGACTCGACCGGACGCTGAACCCTCAGGGTCCGGTCAGCACTGACCGGACGCGTCCGGTCACTCTTTCCCAAGTCTGTACCCTTACTGGAGTCGACCGGACGCTGGTCCTCAGCGTCTGGTCACATGACCTTCCAGCGTCCGGTCACATCAGACTTGTTCACCTTCAGTCAAATGAACTGACCGGACCCTGCGGCCAGCGTCCGGTCGCACCGGAGCCAGCGTCCGGTCAGTGTTTGACCCTCCATTCACTTCCAACTTCCGAACATATGTGAATGAAGTTTGCTCCAAAAGATCTTAGGCATTCATAGGAGCTACCTAGAGCTAGTTTAAACAAGTGTGCACCACACCTAACTCACTAGACTTAACTAGGTCAAGCTACCCGTTCATACCCCCCTTCATAGTACGGCCAAAGGAAAAACAAAGTCCTAAACTACTCTAAGTGTCTCTCCAACTTCAATTGACACTTAGAACTCGTTATCCTTAACCTTGTCGTCCATCCTTTGAAAACCGAAACGATTTCCATCGTAGGGGCATGACAACCTCAATTGCCCAATCGATCTCCATTACCATGACCTAACTTAATTGCCTCTGCAAAACACACGTTAGTCATAGTAATCTTGTATTGACATTAATCACCAAAATCCAACTAGGGGCCTAGATGCTTTCAATCTCCCCCTTTTTGGTGATTGATGACAATACCACCTCGAGTATGTTATGGAGTGAGGTTTTTGACGGGCTTGGTTCATATAAGCTTTTGTCAATAAGAACAAAAGAGTTAGTCAAGCTTATATGACCCAAGCCAACACAAATGTACTCAAAGAATATGGATTAAGCATGAGTACAAATAACAAAGCTCATTTGCTTCAAAGTATAAACGCGGAAGCAAAATCAAATGAGCATTACACAAGTGATATGACATATAGATAAAGCAAAGTAGAAGTCACACATGTCAAATATCACAATCACGTAGATAGCACTATCACATATATATAATAGTATGCATGAAAGTAAACACACGAATGCATAAGTAATAGTGTATCACACAAATAAAACTCCAAATGTATATAAAAAGCTAATACTAGAAAACTAGCTCCCCCTAAAACTCGCTCCCCCTAAGTCTACATACTCAAACCCTCTCCCCCTTTGGCGTCAAACACCAAAACCTAGGGGTCGGACGGCGGGGCTGCAGCGGACGAGTCGGGCGCTGAAGAACGTGGAGCAAGATGGAACTGGGCGCCATCATCATCTGACCCTGAGCTCTGAACTGACTGACCCTCTGAAGCAGGAAGTGTCGCTGAAACGGTCTGGGTCTGAGCTGGGGCTGGTGCTGCCTGTGAAGCTGCAAGAATGTCTGTCGTAGGATCTGACAAGGCGACAGACGAGGGGAGCCTCTGAGTAGTCATGATAGCTGGAGCTGCTGTAGATGGACTGGCAGCATGCATGTGAGGCGGAGTAGGCATGCCGGTCAACTCACTGAATGATGCTCCAAGACTCCTAGAGACTGACGACTCAGGCACGAATAGTGAGGAAGTCTGCTCTGGTGAGAAACCCGTGTGATAAGGAGTGAACTGCGGGGCTACACCAGGTGAGGCTAACCACTGGGACACTTGTACAGGAGGTGAAGGAAACTGAGCTGGAGGCTGTCCCTGACTCTGAAGCCCGATGGGCTGCACTGCTGGAGTCATCGAAGTGGTAGGCGGCTGTGCAAGCTAGGGCAAAGTCTGTGGCAGTGGGACCCCAATAGCTGTCACTACATGCTGCATGAATCCCATGAGCTGCTGCTGCATAAGTAACTGCTGGTGCTGAAGAAGCTGCTGCTGCCACTGAAACTCGTCCTGACGAGCCTGAAACTGTGCGAAGTTGGCAGCTGTCTCCTGTGCCTGTCGTGTCTGATCCTGCTGCATCCGCTCAAGAATGGCAATGAGAGCGGGGTCTGTCTGTGGAGCAGGTGGAGCAGAACTGGAGCTACCGGCCTCTGCATCATGTCTGCGTGGAGGCATCTGAGGTATAGGCTGGTAGTCGTCGTCAGAGCTGTCACTGTACTCACTCACCTCCTGCTGTGCCTCTAGCTCCTCCTCCTCAGTGGCTGCAATCCCTCTAATGATCTCATCCTGCTGAGCTGCAGACTCTGGCACGTCGGGGCGACGACTAGGCTGACTGGGTGCCTGAGGAGTGGCGTGTCTGATCCTCTGTGTCAGGTTGTAAGCCGGGAACTCTATAGTGGCACCTGTATACTCATCCATCATGCCAGGGGGTTTATCAAGCACAACCCTACGGATGAGGAACGTAATCCAGTGAGCATAGGGAAGCTGCCTGCGACCCTTGAATCCCTCAGCTATAGTATCCTCCATCTCTGAAAGAAGGAGGTCCCAAATGTCAAACACTGTCATCTGCATGATGGCATTGAGAAGCCAGAGCTGTAGGCGAGTCAAGCCCTCCCTGTATCCCAACCTGGGAAGCAGTGTCCTCCTGATGATGGCCTCTAGTATCCTCGCTGTAGGAGTCAAGTCACTGGGGTTCCTGCTCGACCCCTCTCCAAACGGCTCCTTGAAGCAATGCCGCACTAAATCTGTAGGGGGCACCTGCCCTCCATGAGGACTCCTAGGAGGCTCCTGATGTCCATAGCACACCTCATGCATCTTTACAGGCTGCTCCTGTAGCCTCAGTATCTCCCTGGCTCTGCCACTAGTCACTCTGTAGTCTTTGCCTTTGAAAGCAAAGTGAATGAATCTGTGATGAGGATCAATGTAGAGCGAGGCATAAAACTGACGGACCCAAGATGGTACATATATGCCCGTCCGTCCAATCAAATCTGTCAGTCCTGGCAAATATGATAAGTATTGCCGAATGCTCTCTCCGGCTGCTGCCACAATGGACTCTATCTGACAGACCCTCTGTGATCTGAACACTGCCCCACTGTTAAGATATGCATTGTAGAAATCCTCATGCAGTGGCGTGTAGAACCCCTCAGCTGCTCTCTCATCCCTCCTCGGAGGAAACCAAACCTCAAACTCAACAAATCGCAGCTGCTGAACCTGCCTGGCTGTAGCGGCCCTTAAGTCGAGGTGAACCACTAGAGGCGGACCCTGTGGTCTGGGCGGAGGGCGAGAACCCCTGCGCTGTGTAACTGGCCTCGATGGAACTGTAGCACTGGTATGACTTGAGCGGCGTAGCTGAGGTGCCGGCTCGGTCTCCTGACTCTCCTGAGTCTCCTGGGCTAGCTGAGGCTCTGCTGGTGGGGGCTGCTGCTGTGCTGATGGACCCTCCTCAATGGCGACCCGTCGACCTGCAAACATGGCAGTCCCAGCTGGACTACCGTGACGACGCTCAACCTCCTCAATCGCAGTTCTCAGTGCTGGTGAAACCGGCTGATCTGCAATGACAACTCCTCTGCGGACACCACCTCTCTCGGCACGCTCTGCAGCCTCTACAACAGCTGCTGCTCTCGCTGTCTCTGCATCGGGGTACTTCCGCTTCTTGGATGTCACCTGCTTGGTTGACTTGCCCTTCGATCCGGCTGGCTGGCGAGGCGGGGGCCTCCGATCATCATCACCTGGGCCACCACCAACGTTCTTGGTGCGAGCCATCTGAACAGACAAGATGGTGAACTGCCGCTGATGAAGATCAACTGTCAAACTGCCGCTTTCGAGGCTTGGCCTCGATCCTTACTCGCGAGCTTGGCTCCGAGTTGACTGCCAACTGCCAGACGAAACACAACGGAACCGACTCGCTGCACGATAGAATAGATGGATATACAAATAAATACCATATATCTAATAGATGCGAATCCCTAATAGAGAAAGCAATGTAGATGCGAATTTGAATCGAGTGGCTTTCTACCTGACGATCAGCGATCCGAGAAGAGATAAGATATCACGCGGGGGATCCTCGGAACCGGGCTAGGGTTAGGTCAAATGCCCTGAATGCAATGGGGAATCAGTGCGTTTAGAATTTGATCTAGGTCACAATTGGAGATCAAGATTGAAACACAAAACTTGCCATACCAATCAATGGGAGGAAAGGGCAAGAGCACTTGGCGAAGACCGGCAGCATTGGCAACGATTGACCGGCGGAGCTTGGGCGCGAGGAGGCCGGCGAGATGCTGAGCAGGCGTGGTGCCGCGTAGGACGGCAGTGCTCCGAGATGAGCTGGCGCGGGGCTCGGTGGCGCGCGAGGCCGGGGCGCGAGGCTCGGCTGCGGGCTCGGGGAGGCTGCGGTGGCGCGGCTAGGCAGGGGCACGACGGCGCGAGCGCGAGGTGACCGGAGCAAGTGGCGCGCGGCTAGGCTGCGGCGGCGGCTTGGGCTAGGTCACGGCGGTGCTGGTTAGGTCAGGGAAGTAGAAACGAAGGTCCGGATAAATAACCCCCCAACTCGTGACAGAAAAGGAAACGGGGAAAAGAGACTTGAAGTCGCGCGAGATCCACTGACCGGACGCTCCGGTGGTAGCGACCGGACGCTACCACCCAGCGTCCGGTCGATTCCAGAGAGGTCCAAATCCTCTGAAATCGCGACCGGACGCGTCCGGTGGTCCATGACCGGACGCAGGCAGGGTCCGGTCAGTACAACTTGATCATCCTTCGATCGACCGGACGCTGAACCCTTCCTGACTGGACGCACAGACGCAGCGTCCGGTCACTCCTTCAACAGCAGTTCACCTCCTGTGAATTGACCGGACGCTGGACAGCAGCGTCCGGTGCAGCGTCCGGTGCACCTTTTCCAGCAATCCTTCAACATTCCTTCGCGCTACCTGTTCCCAATCAAGTCCCAACTTGAATAAGATCCAAATAAACACCAATTGGGACTGATGTGAGTGACCTCTCTCAAACCCTCATATTTTTCAAAATATTTTGCCTTAGGCTATAATTCTTTTTAAGAAAATAGGCAACAAGAGGGAAAATGGAACAAAACGACAAAACAACATTCATGCATATGTAATACTTGTAAGTAAATCTAGTTGCTTGTCAAGTTTGATCCAAGGTTAAGCTTCTTCACACGCTTTTCGGCGGTTATCTTAACCATGTTAGACAAGCCCTATATGCATTGCCACAAATTAAACATGTTGTATATTACAATGAATGCAAGGGACAACACAAGCTCAATTTTTAGTGAAGTTACTAAAATCAAGTACATTGAGCTCATTCCGCAATCTACAAAATGTAGCCTCATCTAGCGGTTTAGTGAAGATATCCGCTAATTGATCTTCGGATCTTACACCTTCTAGTGATATATCATTTTTAGCTACATGATCTCTTAGAAAGTGATGGCGGATATCTATATGCTTGGTGCGAGAGTGTTGAACTGGATTATTTGCAAGTTTTACCGTGCTTTCATTGTCGCACAAAAGAGGTACTTTCTCTAGAACTACTCCATAGTCTAGTAAAGTTTGTTTCATATACAATATTTGTGCACAACAAGCACCCGCGGCAATGTATTCCGCTTCGGCGGTGGACAAAGCCACACTATTTTGTTTCTTGGAGGACCAAGACACAAGTGATCTACCAAGCAAATGGCACCCTCCGGATGTGCTCTTTCTATCAACTTTGCATCCGGCGTAGTCCGAATCGGAATAGCCAATTAATACAAATAAAGCTCCTTTGGGATACCAAAGGCCAATGCTTGGTGTGTGCTTAAGATACCTAAGGATTCTTTTTACGGCAATTAAATGTGTTTCCTTAGGACTAGCTTGAAATCTAGCACACATACACACACTAAACATGATGTCGGGCCTAGATGCGGTTAAATATAACAAGCTACCAATCATAGAACGGTAGAGAGTTTGATCAACCGAGTTACCTCCCTCATCTAGGTCGAGATGTCCATTGGTAGGCATTGGGGTCTTGATTGGCTTACATTCATCCATCTTGAATCTCTTGAGAAGATCTTTTATGTATTTCTCTTGAGAGATGAAGATGCCTTCTTTCATTTGCTTGACTTGAAAACCAAGAAAGAATGTAAGCTCACCAATCATTGACATCTCGAACTCCTTAGACATCAATTCACCAAATTCTTTGCATGAGTCTTCATTTGATGATCCAAAGATGATATCATCAACATATACTTGACAAATGAAGATATGCCCATCAAGCTTCTTGGTGAATAGTGTGGTGTCGACCTTCCCAATGGTGAAGCCCTTCTCAATAAGGAAATCCCGAAGGCGCTCATACCAAGCTCTTGGGGCTTGCTTAAGCCCATATAGTGCCTTGGACAACCTATAAACATGATTAGGATATCTAGGGTCTTCAAACCCGGGAGGTTGATCAACATAGACTAGTTCATTAATAAAGCCATTTAAGAATGCACTTTTCACATCCATTTGATATAGTTTCATTTCATGATGTGATGCATATGCAAGAAGGATACGGATGGCTTCTAATCTTGCAACCGGTGCAAAGGTTTCTCCAAAATCTAAACCTTCAACTTGAGAGAACCCCTTTGCTACTAGTCTTGCCTTATTCCTCACAACAACACCTTGATCATCTTGCTTGTTGCGGAACACCCACTTTGTTCCAATGACTCTTGCACCTTTTGGTCGCTCTTCAAGAATCCAAACTTCATTACGAGTGAAGTTGTTCAACTCTTCATGCATGGCATTGATCCAATCCGGATCTTTAAGAGCTTCTTCTACCTTGGTAGGCTCATAGCAAGAGACAAAAGAGTGATGAGCAATAAATGAAGTAAGTTTTTGAGATCGAGTCATCACCCCCTTTGTTGGACTCCCTATGATGAGATCTTGTGGATGGTCTTGTAGGAGAGGTGTATTTCTTCTATTGACCACTTGAGGAGGAGGTTGTGGAGCATCAACATCTTGTGCTTGTACCACCATTTGCTCATGGGAGATATGAGTATCTTCATTTTGTACTCTCCCATCTTTTTCACCGTCTTGTGGTACATTTGATGAAGAAGGTTGGTTAATGACTTGTACATCATCTTCATCATCTTTTGGCTTGATGTCTCCCACCGGGATATTCTTCATGGCCTCCCTCAATGGTTCATCACCTACATCATCAAGATTCTCATGTGCTCCTTGGGAGCCGTTAGATTCATCAAATTCCACATCATATGTTTCTTCAACCAAGCCGGTGGCATGATTAAATACTCTATATGCTTTGGACTTCAATGAGTAACCAACAAGAAAACCTATATCACAACGCCTTTGAAACTTCCCTAGGTGTTGCCGCTTCTTGTAGATGTAGCACTTGCAACCAAACACCCTAAAGAAGGAGACGTCCGGCTTCTTCCCATTGAGCAACTCATATGGAGTCTTGACAAGGAACTTTTGAAGAAATAGGCGGTTGGATGCATAACATGCGGTGTTGATTGCTTCTGCCCATAGAGCTTCAGGGGTGTTGTACTCATCTAGCATTGTCCTTGCAAGAGTGATCAAAGTCCGGTTCTTCCTCTCAACTACACCATTTTGTTGAGGAGTATAGGTTGCGGAGACTTCATGTTTGATTCCAACTTCATCACAATAAGCTTCTATGTTTGTGTTGTCAAACTCTTTGCCATTGTCACTTCTTATCTTCTTGAGCTTCACTTCAAATTCATTTTGAGCTCTCTTGGCAAACTTCTTGAAACAAGATGCAACTTCGGACTTGTCATGAAGGAAGAACACCCATGTATATCTTGAATAGTCATCCACAATCACAAGACAATAGAGATTTCCTCCCAAACTCTTGTATGTTGTTGGTCCAAATAAATCCATGTGTAGGAGTTCTAGCACTCTTGTGGTTGACATGAAAGCTTTGGTTGGATGAGTGTTTGCAACTTGCTTGCCAGCTTGACATGCACTACAAAGCTTGTCCTTCTCAAACTTCACATCCTTCAACCCTCTCACCAAATCATTCTTCATAAGCTTCTTGAGTGAGCTCATCCCAACATGAGCAAGTCTTCTATGCCATAGCCACCCAAGTGTTGTTTTGGTGAATAGGCAAGTCTTCAAGTTTGCATCTTCGGAGTTGAAGTCAACTAGATATAAGTTGTTGTATCTAAATCCATTGAATATCACTTGCTTGTCATCTACCTTGGATACAACAACCTCCTTCTCGGTGAATAAACATTGAAAGCCAAGATCACACAATTGCCCAACGGATAGCAAGTTGAAGCTCAATGAAGCAACATAGAGCACATTGGAGATGGAATGATCATTTGATATTGCCACTTTGCCCAATCCTTTAACCTTGCCCTTTGAATTATCTCCAAATGTTATTTTCTCTTGTCCATCTACCTCTTCATCTAGTGAGGTGAACATACGAGGATCACCGGTCATATGTTGAGTGCAACCACTATCAATAACCCAATGACTTCCACCGGTCTTGTAGTTCACCTACACACAAGAGATTCAAGCTTTAGGGATCCAAGCTTGTTGAGGGCCCTTCACCTTCTCAACAAGTGACTTAGCCACCCAAATTTTCTTAGGCCTACTCTTGTTGGGGGGACCTAAGAACATGACTTTCATCTTTCCACTCGAATCTTTTCTAAGCATGTAGTGAGCATTGAAGGCAAAGGGTCTAGCATGCTTGGGCAAGGGTTGTGGTGGTAGAGTTTGACACTCATGAGCAAAGTGGCCTTCTTGTCCACACTCAAAACATCTCTTTGGCTTTGGCTTTGGCTTTGATTGTTGGTGTTGAGCTTGAGCCTTCTTCTTCTCTACACTTGCCATATATCCAATGCCACTTCTATCCATCTTCATGACGGTATTCATGAGTAGCTCACTTTGGAGATGCTTGCCTCTAGCAAACTTGCTCAATCCCACCTTGAGATGCTCTTTCTCCATCTTGAGCTTCTTATTCTCTTCCTTGAGAATATCATTGTTCTTCTCCTCCTTGAGTTTCTTGATTTCTTCTTTTAGCTTTTCATTCTCAAGGATCACCTTTTTGTCATGATCAAGAGTTTCTAGCACAATGGTGTTGTGACTTTTCATCTCTTCAAGATCTTTCATGAGCTTCTCATTGTCACTCTTGAGCTTGACAAACTCATCATAGTCATTGCACTCAACCACTTGCTTGCCCTTGCTACTAGATCCATGCTCAATGCTTTCATCAATTAAATCATCACATGAGGTAGCTATATCAATCTTAACAACATGGTTAGTAGCATCATGTGGCTCATTTGGTAAGAATTCTTGTGCAATAATAAGGGTATCATAATTGATCTTTAGAGTTGTATATTCATCTTTTAGCTTATGGTGACTAGTGACAAGCTCATTATGCACCCACTCAAGTTTATCATTTTTATCTTTAAGCTCTTTCTTAGAAGATTTGAGCTCCTTGAGTTTGGATGATATAGAATCATTTGTTTCTTTGAGCTCATCATTAGCCTTTTCTAATGTGTCACACTTGGCTAAGAGTGAATCATTTTTAGCATCAAGTTTTTCATTTGTAGCTCTACTCTTTCTAATGATCTTAGTATATTTTCTTAGTATTTTGACAAGATCATCATATGTAGGTGAGTCATCATCATCGCTATCACTATCATCATCACTAGCATGTTCATCATCACTACTATCATCACTCTTAGTTACCTTGCGTTCACCTTTGGCCATAAGGCATAGGTGTGTAGAGGATGATGGCGATGGTGGAGGTGAAGATGCAAGATCAATAGCAATGGCGGCCACCTTTTCATCGTCACTATCATCATCGGATGATCCACTTGATGAATCAATGTCCGTGAGCCAATCACCGACAATGTAGGCCTTGCCACTCTTCTTCTTCTTGTAGAAGTCCCTCTTTTTGCCATCTCTCTTCTTGTAAGGCTTGTTCTTTTTCTTTTCATCTTCATCACTTGAATCATCTTTCTTGCCCTTGTTCTTGAACTTGTCTTTCTTGGGCTTTGTGCATTGATGAGCTAGGTGGCCAAGTTCGCCACAATTGTAGCAATCCATCTCGGAGATTGGCTTTCTTCTTGAGCTTGTGAAGAACTTCTTCTTCTTGCCGTCGAACTTGATGCCACTCTTGTTTAGCCTTTTTAGCATCTTGGTGGTCTTTTTCACCATGAGGGCAAGGCTTTCTTCATCATCTTCATCACTTGAGCTCTCATACTCAAGTCTTGCTTTGCCCTTGTCTTGGCTAGCTTTGAATGCCAAGTCTTTCTCTTTCTTCTTTGTAGAGGATGAGCCATCTTATGGTGTGATGTGCATGTACATCTCATGAGCATTGATCTTTCCCAAGATTTGTGTCGGTGTAGCGGCGGAAAGATCACCTTGATGTAGCACGGTCACAATGTGTCCATATTTATCAATGGGGAGGACACTCAAGATTTTTCTCACAACATCGGATGGTGACATTTGAGTAAGTCCAAGCCCATTGACTTCCTCTACAAGAACATTTAATCGAGAATACATCTCATTAGCACTTTCTTTGGGAAACATCTCAAAAGAATTTAGCTTTTTAATCACAAGATGATAGCGTTCCTCACGCTCACTCTTGGTTCCCTCATGGAGCGCACAAACGTCCGACCATAGAGCATGGGCGTCTTTGTGGTTCCTTACACGATTGAACACCTCTTTGCAAAGGCCTCTAAAAATGGTGTTGCGAGCCTTTGCATTCCATTTCTCATAATTCACTTCATCGCCTTGAAGTTGTGCGGCATTCCTAGGTGCGGGGAACCCTTGAGAGGCGGCTCTAAGAATTCCAACATCTAGAGCTTCTAAGTATGCCTCCATGCGGATTTTCCAATATGGAAAATCATCTCCCTCAAAGATAGGAGGAGGTCCATCCCCGTGAGACATCTTGCTCTAAGCGATTAAGCTTAAAAACGTGAGCACGAGGCTCTGATACCAATTGAAAGGATCAAGATGCCCAAGAGGGGGGGTGAATTGGGCTAATTCTAAATTTTCTTGCAATAATCAAATCGTACGGATAGCCCAATTAACCCCTTGTGCCTAAAAAGTGTTTATATCAAACTAATGCACAACAACCTCGCAATCAATGTTCCAAACTTACTCTAGCAAGCAATTCTATGGATGTAAAACAAGTATTGAATTTGCTCAAAGTAAATACTCAAAGTAAGTGCTCAACGTAAATAGAGAGAGAAAGGAACGCGACGATGTTTTGCCGAGGTATCGGAGAGTTGCCACTCCCCACTAGTCCTCGTTGGAGCACCCGCGCAAGGGTGTAGCTCCCCCTTGATCCGCGCAAGGATCAAGTGCTCTCTACGGGTTGATTCTTCGACACTCCGTCGCGGCGAATCACCCAAAGCCGCTCACAACTTGAGTTGGGTCACCCACAAGCTCCGCCGGGTGAACACCAAACTCCCAATCACCACCAAGCCGTCTAGGTGATGGTGATCACCAAGAGTAACAAGCACGAACTCTCACTTGACCACGCGAAGCCTAATGAGAAGATGGATGCACACTTTGCTACTCTTGATTTGCTAGTGAGGCTACTCTCTTGGATTCTCAAATCACAAACACCTCACTAGGACCTTGCTCTTCTTGGCACTCACAAACGTGTTTCTCAGCTGTTGGAATGAGCAAAAGATCCTCCACTCACGAGTGGATCTTCTATTTATAAGCCTTCCTGAAAAACGAACCGTTATGAGCTTCTGCGGGACGACCGGACGCTCCGATCGTGATGACCGGACGCTCCGGTCAGTTCAACCCGCGAACCAGTATTAAAGAGTCGACCGGACGCTGGCAGGGTCCGGTCAGCACTGACCGGACGCGTCCGGTCGCATAAAACGCTTACTGGAACCTTACTGGACTCGACCGGACGCTGAACCCTCAGGGTCCGGTCAGCACTGACCGGACGCGTCCGGTCACTCTTTCCCAAGTCTGTACCCTTACTGGAGTCGACTGGACGCTGGTCCTCAGCGTCCGGTCACATGACCTTCCAGCGTTCGGTCACATCAGACTTGTTCACCTTCAGTCAAATGAACTGACCGGACCCTGCGGCCAGCGTCCGGTCGCACCGGAGCCAGCGTCCGGTCAGTGTTTGACTCTCCATTCACTTCCAACTTCCGAACATATGTGAATGAAGTTTGCTCCAAAAGATCTTAGGCATTCATAGGAGCTACCTAGAGCTAGTTTAAACAAGTGTGCACCACACCTAACTCACTAGACTTAACTAGGTCAAGCTACCCGTTCATACCCCCCTTCATAGTACGGCCAAAGGAAAAACAAAGTCCTAAACTACTCTAAGTGTCTCTCCAACTTCAATTAACACTTAGAACTCGTTATCCTTAACCTTGTCGTCCATCCTTTGAAAACCGAAACGATTTCCATCGTAGGGGCATGACAACCTCAATTGCCCAATCGATCTCCATTACCATGACCTAACTTAATTGCCTCTGCAAAACACACGTTAGTCATAGTAATCTTGTATTGACATTAATCACCGAAATCCAACTAGGGGCCTAGATGCTTTCACCCATGTCTACCTGAGAATCCTGCACTGGGTGAGCGGCGATTAGGTTTTTGGAGAGCGATCCGCGATTGCTCGTCCATCTTCTTCCTGCTGGAGATCGCTCTAGGATCCGTCTTCTCCCTGGAACATCAAGGTGTCTTCTTCCCGGTGATCCGTTCGTGGGACTGCACTGCGAACATCTTCCTGCATCGACTGTGGTCCGCGACTTCGAGCAACGCACTATGTCGACTAGTGCGAATGGAGCCTCCGATGCCCTCGGCATGGGACCCTCCGCTGGGTACAGTCTAATCTCTGTGATTACTTTATTTTGTATTCTTACTTTATCAATGAGTATGTCATCTATGCATGCTGTAGTGTTCATAAGAAATATACACATGCACATATATGCTGTCACAAACCTGCTGATGTTATATTTCTGGATTAAACTAATAATGAAAATGCCTAAATTTCTAACAACTTCTATTCTGAGCTACTGATTTGTTTATAAACTATATAGGCAGTAGCAATCAACTGCCGATGAAGTTTCTCAGTTACCAAGTTCAGTGAGTCCATTCTTTAGCCATTGTTTTGTTGATAATATTAGTTCTAACATCGGAAATTAGACATACTTCCTGAACTCACTGCCAAGAACAGAGACAAGAAATACATCCTTTAACATTTTTTTGTTTGTCTTTGGAATGGTCACCAAAGTTAGTCAGCATCTTTGACCAGCCACAACTCAACTGTTTTGGCCTCCATTATCTGCAAAAGTGAAAAATGCACATGTGGAGTTGCTTCTTTCCTGATAACTATTTGAAAGAAATTTCTTTTCCTCTTTTATATGCTATCCTTGCCGCAAAAGTGGATAAAAGCCATCAAAGCAATCTTTGACTTCTTTTTCTTTATGAATACAATTTTTTTATATAGTTTTGATAACATCCTGTTCATAAAAATCATGTTGTTGGTACTGCAAGCTCAAGAATAAATAATTATCTGTTCAGGTTTCGAAGTTAAGCCATTTGAGCAAACTTGCTCGGGACAACAATGTTTCACTCTATCTTCTTGCAATACAATAAATAATACTGCAAGTAGGACTGTTGAAGCTGATCGCCTGCATACAATGTTTCTTGCAATGGCTGATGCACGAGCTATTCTTATAAAGTTAGCAGATCGTCTGCACAACATGAAGACGATAGAAGCTTTGCCTTTGGTTAAACAACAAAGGTTTGCTAAAGAGACTATGGAAATATTTGTGCCATTGGCCAACCGATTAGGAATTGCTAGCTGGAAAGACCAGTTGGAGAATATTTGCTTCAAACACTTGAACCCAGAGGAGCACAAGGAGCTTTCCTCTAAACTTGTGATGTCTTTTGATGAAGCACTTCTTACATCTACGCTTGATAACTTGGATAAAGGCCTCAGAGATGAAGGCATTTCATATCACAGTCTTTCTGGAAGGCACGAGATGTTGTCGTCGCTTCGCCGGCGCCCGCCGCCGGAGACGTAGAAGACGACCTGCGGAATCCCAACACACTCAACGCGAAACACAGGTGAACACGATGATTTGGTGCCGCTTGAAAACCGCAGCATTTTCTGACTCTATTCATGCGAATATAAAGACCCGATTACAATGCCGTGACCGCAAATTCAGTCCACGACTCCACGCTCGCCACCACCTCCTATCGGTCCGCGCCATCCCACGAACGAGACGATGCCGGGCGTGCTACCACTACAAGCTAGAAAACAGCAATGTCGTTGCATGCTCTCATGCGCACGACTCCTACAAGCAAGCTCGCGCAGGAGCTATTATTGGAAAGCAAAAACACTCACTAACAATAGGAGCTGAACTGAGCTGGTTTGTCCAACACGAGAGTCTGTACAGTATATACTCCAAGATGATAAAGTATGTCTTCTTTTTGTTTACATTATCTGCAGTTCAGTAAAATGGCAGTATAGTAGGCATTCAGAATACATGCTCTTAACCGTGCTTGTGATTACTTACAGGAAGAACTTAACAATGGATGATGTCCATGACATCCATGGTCTACGGCTTGTGGTTGACACAGAGGAAGATTGTTATCGAGCACTTGACATAGTGCACAAGCTGTGGCCCCGAGTCACTGGAAGATTTAAAGACTATATTTCTCATCCGAAGCTGAATGGGTATGCATCATAAAAGCCTGATAGTCTTTTAAAGGACTACTGAAATCGTTGCTAATTTACTATTTGCAGGTATCGGTCGTTGCACACTGTCATCATGTGTGAGGGTGTCCATCCATTTGAAATCCAGATCCGAACAAAGGAAATACATCTACAGGCTGAATATGGATTTGCTGCGCACTGGAGGTACAAAGAAGGTGGCTGCAGGCACTCCTTTGTGCTCCAAATGGTGGAATGGGCAAGGTGGGTGCTCACATGGCAATGCGAGGCAATGAGCAAAGAGCGTCCCTCATCTTTGAGCAGCTCTGTTGGCATGAGGCCACCATTCCCTTTTCCCCTGCATTCGGAAGATTGCCCCTATTCTTACAGCCGGCAGTGCAACCATGAAGGTCCTGTATTTGTGATCATGCTTGAACATGACAAGGTAGGCCCCCATCTTGTGAATTCATCTGAACTTATTTACTGAAAACTGCCATAATAGTTTGCGGGTAAAACCATCGTTACTTTTATTGTCTAACAAAATTATACCTGATAACTCAGATGTCTGTCCAAGAGCTCCCCGCGAACTCGACTGTAGTTGATCTAATGGAGCGAGTCGGGGCCAACAGTCCGAGATGGAGCCCATACAGCTTCCCACTGAAAGAGGAGCTGCGACCGAGGGTTAACCACAAGCCCATAAGCGACCCAAATAGGAAGCTCAGCATGGGCGACGTGGTAGAGCTGACGCCTGCGCACCCTCACAAGTCGCTGACTGAGTACCGGGAGGAGATCCAGCGCATGTACGAGCGGGGAGGGTTTGCGCTCGCCACCACCTCTAGAAGCTGACACCGTCACCGCCATGTTAACCTGCTGTCGTACAATACCCTGTAAATATGAACTAATCCTTGCAGCAGAGAAAGCCCAGATGAACAAACCCCCCAACTGAATTGGCTAATGGTGCAGGGTTTGATCCAGGACGCTGCTGTGTGTAACACTTTTTACATGATGAACTGTGGCCATGTTCCTCCAAAGATTCAGGGGAATGTTCCAAGTACTTCTGTCCTTATGCCTCACCTGTCACTTGGAGATCTTTCTTTGTGCTGCAATGGCGCTGTTTCTGAACTTCTCCGGCGAAGGATGGCAGATACATTGTGTTTTGCATCGGAAGCATGCTATCCATGCGTGTAGTACGTGGAGGAGGATTCCGGATTCTTTCGGCAGAATATTCTGGGTGTGTGGCCTCTCGTGTGTGGCTGTTTCTGTTGAGCAAATTGCAGCAGTGTGTCACCTAGGATTGTTGGCTCTGAATGGCAAGCTCTCCAGACAAGAGACAATGCTGTGGTCTGTGGACAGCAACCAACCAAGGCCGGTTCTCGAACAGGACAAAAACAAGGAAAGCTCTGGAAATTCATGGTGAATTGGAGGCATCTTCTTATATACGAAGTATATGAAAAAAAAACCTTTGGAGCTATCCAGGTACAGGTACACATGGCAGGCGCTATCTGCTCGACGAATAAAAAAATTTCAGCCTAGAACCAATGAACCATCAGCCATGCCCCGTGCGATTTTTTTCTAAACACGTTTTTAAAACTATTTTTAATTCTAACACTATTTTTTCTTCAAAAGTAACACTTTTGGACACGCCTGTTTGTATGGCGAGACAAATTCACGTTGCCCCGCCATGCATGGCTGCACGGCATGGGGCGGTCAACAGCCGCGGCGACCGCTGACGTGGCGGGGCCCGCGCCACCCATCATGGCGTGGCGAGGCTTTACTTACCCGTTGCGGCGCTGGCTCCCTCCCTTTGTCTGCCTGCCCGACTCGAGGTGAGGCCGCTCGTGGCGCCCGCGCCATTGCCTCCTGGCTCCTCCACGGCCGGCCGGCGACTTTCCCTCCCTTGTCGACCCCCTCCCTACCTTTCCCGAAGCTCCTCCTCGGCCTTGTCAAGGTAATGAAGCTCCTCCTCGGCCTCCACGGTGGATCGAAGGATTCGAATGAGTAGTTAGGGTATGGAGGAAAATATGAGTTCATTAGAACGTTGGATTGAATGATTAGGATTGCTAATGTTAAGGTTAATTGGTTAGTTAGAATTATGATTATCATATATTCTAAGATCAAATTTTATATGAATTTTGCTTATTTGAGTTTGCATCTCAACTTTTATATGTGAATAAATATATGGAGACACTGTTGATGTACCAAATTTTATTTTTTAGTGACTAAAGTATAGTTTTTATATAGTTTGCATGTTTACATCTAAGATAGAGTTTGCACCAAAGTGTAGGTTATATTTTCTTTGTTGCAATACAAATGATTCTCATTGACATTAATTTGTGATGTTTTGATTTTTGTTTGTTAAATTACAACCGTTTTGTTAGATGCAAGACATGTACCGGGAGGAGTTTTGGCGAAAACGGGGCCGTCCTAGAGAATTATACCCTGACGCGTCTAGCAAAGATGCCCCCGTCCGTCCTGACCTCCCTGTCCCGTGACTGTGATTTTCCGGCCGATGTGTTTCAATCGAGACATCCAGACACAGCGACACGTTGCTTCTACACATGCAGTCGTTTTAATGTAAGTAATTATTTTCACTATCTTTTTTTCTTCATTTGTGTAAGTAGGCTACTAATATTTATTAGAATCTTATTGTGTAGGCCCATGAGAGGTGCTTTTTCTTTCAGTGGATCGACGGTGCAGACAAGTTTGACCCTAGGTGCCTCCTTTTCGACGATTGGTGTAGAGGGAGACATCCATGTGAGCACTTCGAGCGGTGGGTTCTACCCCCTAACCCTCCGCCAATGACGGCTAAGGGGAAGCACCTAACCGCAGTTAGATGACTCGAGGAACCTCCTTTGTGCGAATGAGGAGATCGAGCTGTGATAAACCCTAAGAATACGTTGGAGTTTATGTGTTCGAACAAGCATGAAGTAAGTGGAAAGTGTATATGTTTAAATGTTTATCTCTATATGTGTGCGTGTACTAATGTATTCTCTTGTAGCGTTATGGATTTGCAAAGTGTCATTTCAATGAGTGGCTCTACGGTCCTAAGAATCAATGGCCAGAGCCACCAAAGGCAAAGGAAAAGAAGAAAGAAAGATTAGTTTACAAAGCTCCTCCAGTCATGTGCGAATGTGGTGTTAAATTCAACTACGGTTTAGTCACTTCGGAATTTGGAATAGGCCATTATTGCAGCCATATGGTTGACTATGATGAGATTGGTTATTTTTATAGTAAACATGAAATCCTATTTTGTTTCTTTTGCTAAGACATATATGATATAATTTTTCGTTTGAACAGAGCACTAGGAAATGCAGGTGGGAATGTTATGATGGTCAAGCTAAGTTCTTGGATGAACTGAAGGGGAGACAAGTAATTGCACGGAAGAGGGGATATGGACCTGACTATGTCAACCTATTCGTTAAACATCACAAAAAGAAGATGTGTGAGTTTGCTAGACAGCGCGGTATTCATAACCCGATCAATGTTAGTCTTGATAAATGGGGGTTGGAGAGACGGAGGGCATTGAGGAGGAGAGGGCAAGGGAGGAGACAAGAGTATAGATGCACAGGTCTTGAATGACCATGTTGTTGTATTGTGTGCCAGTGAGTGCTTGAAAGCCTTTTTATTTTCGTTGTCTGATTTTAAATATAATATAATCATGTTGCTAACTGGTTGCATTTTATACATGAAGGGATTGGATGCAGCGAGGACCATGCTGTAGAGGTGGTCCATGCAAGGTATGAGGAAAAGAAGTTATATGAGCACAGAACGCGAGCTAGTCGCACCGTCCAATTTTTGATTGTGTTGGCCGATGATGGGAACAAGGATGAGGACGACACTGCTAGGTTGAGCGATCTCATCACTCTAGCGGAGGCGGGCTTGCAGGCAGAGGAGCCTAAGGAAGACACTGGCAGACTTAGCGAGCTTATTGCTCAAGCAGATGCGGGCTCGCAGGTGGAGGACACGTTCTTCTCTCAAGCCATAGAGGCAGCTTAGTATAGGCGATAGACAAATCAAGGCAATACATGTGAGCCTAGCCACATAAGCGGAGGAGGACGCGTTCTTGACTCAGGCCGCAGAGGCCACAGGTAAAATGGAGGCAGCTTACTACAGGCGACAGACAGATCTGGGCAATGTAGGTGAGCCTAGCCACAGCAACGAGGTAGTGGTAGAGGACTGGTACTCGTACGATGAGTTGCTTACTCAGTATGTTTTATACTGAGGATTGGTAGAGGTGTGGTAGAGGATTGGTGCAAGTGTGCTAGTTCAATGCTTTAGATTTAGTATTTGTATTGTAGTAGAACTTTCTCGGTGCTGCATTGTGTTTCATTTGAACTATTTATGTATTGTACCCATGTAACAAACATTATTTTATTTTTGTAATGGATATTGTATTATCTCATAAAACTTTCGCCACAAAAAATGGTATTACAATGCTGCAATTTGCATGTATTTGTTACGTTCTCGGTATATAATGCTTTTGCTTTTGTCATTGTAACACATTCGGGTATTACTTTTGGGTCTTAGTTTAGTGCCCATCTTGTCCAAACATTATCTAGAAGACTGTACCAATCACTAATGACCTTATGCCATGTCTATGCTCTGTTTAAAAAAAAGATAAATAAAAAGTTGTTCTCACCATTGCAATCTTTCGAAACCCCCTAAATTAGATGCATCAAAATCTTGTTGCTGTTGATGCGCTCAGAAGGGAGTCTGGCCAGTGCCCAGCATGGGTTTGCCGCGCCACCATCCATGACGCGGCCAGGCTGACGCGCTAGCTACCATGGTGCGGCAAGGCTGATGCGCCAGCCGCCATGGCGTGGCGGTCAAAGCGGCAGCAAATGGAACAAGGCACTTCTGTTATGTTCTCACATGTGCCAAGTTATTTCGTCGTGTCGGTTTAATGAATTGGTCAGCAGGAAGGTTAAGTGCATGAGACAATCAATACACAAGTTCAACAATACTAACTTGTAAACGTTCCAAGTTCATCGCAAGTTTGACAATACCTCTATTCGACATAAGTTTAGCAAGTCATAACTACAACACAAGTTCATCAATACATAAGTTCGACATTACTCGACATACTACATGTTCCATCAGTATATGGGTGTCCGAGTACAAGTGCATCATGTCATCCTAAAGAACTCCTATGACCTAGGAGTATATGGGTACCACGGACGTCGCTGCCTCTTCGGACATGAAGGGAGCACGTTAGGGGTGAACCCAACGTCGGTACGGTCTCGCTGGCGGTACACCCAGCAGTACTGCTGAGTGTAACTAGGACCCTGTAATTACAATATAGGCATCGTTACTTACAATGTTTAAGTAATTGTGATGTATATGGTGAAGGGTTGTTTCAAATACCTGTTCGTCGAACTGTGTAGGAAATGGTGTATCACCAAGCTGAGACATCCCAATCTCATCGTAGTCCTCCTCCTCGTCCTCATCCTCCTCATCCTCGTCCTCCTCAATGTCGTGCTCCGTAGGACCCTTGCCTACATTGCCGAGTGTACGAACATAAGAGGTCCCAGCAACCATCGTGTCAGAGGAACCTACTCGTGTCGGCATAGTGCTCGAGCGTAAGGAACTAGACAGGTCTGGGTCATAGGGCATCTCCCATGGAGTATCCACATAGCTGAGCTTCTATGCTAGCTTCTTGCAGCTCCTTCTCACTTTCTGCAAAAAAAGAAAACATGGATGAATGAGTCATGGGAACCATTTGACTAATGTCATGGCTTTAAGAATAGAATGTACATCGACGAAGACGTGTAGAATGCTGTGCAGCTCCCCTTTGGTCTCATGAAGTCACACAACTACTTCGTTGGACAGACTTGTCAACTGTGTTGCCTGCATACACAATCGAGTTAAGTTCGTATCACTACAATTCATAGGAACACCGACGTGCAGTTGTATTGAAATTCAAATTTCTTACCACATATCTCTGTAGCGGGGCTCTCTGAAGCTTTGTCTCCATCCTTGTTGTCGTGTCGTATGCATCAGCAGTGTCATCCTTGTCTTTGTCCTCATCAATTGGCTTGTTAGTGTAGGGGCCTACATATGTGTGGGGGTACTTCTATGCAACCATTAGAGGTAGCAGTCGAAGTTGCATTGGTCGTGCGACGGTTTCTTGGCGATTAGGACCCTTTGCCTATTCTCCCAGTCGTGGATGTACCCCACGTGCGTCATAGCCCAATTCTTCTCCTTGTACCTATTCCTTTGATCGTACCTACAAGTTTAACGTAAGTTAGTGGTTGTATGTATGCACATGACTACTAAATTATTATGTTATAGTTGTCGCACCCGTGCAACTTTCTGTTGGTTGTGTACAACGGCGGTGGGCATGGCTGCAATCTTTCGAACTACCTATACACCCATATAAGGTAGTGTATCTCTACCACTTGGAAGAAAATTAGTGGCCCAATAAAAAGCCACTCGTCTGACTCTTCCTCAGTGTGAGGACTCAGGTACCCCTCTAGCTCAAATCTAGACCAAGGACACCAATTCACTTGAAAGTTAGGTAACTACAATTAGGTTTTGGGAATAATAAAAAAGCAACAACAGCGACTAGCAGTATCAAAGTGGTCATTACCTGGTGCTGTGTCAGGATGTCTAGTGTGTCTAAGTACTGCCTGTACCGCCACTTCGGGTTCCCTCTAACTACCTCCGCTTCTTGCTAGATGTACAAAGCAGTCGGTCCTACGTCCACGTGATTCCATACTTGCATTGAATAGGATAGTCAGTCACAAGTTTGAGGAGAATAAAAAATCGATGCACTTACAGGTAAACCATGAACAACGGGCCTCCCGACTGGCCATCACTCCCAACACCAAAC
Organism: Miscanthus floridulus; assembly: GCF_019320115.1. Lineage (NCBI taxonomy): Eukaryota > Viridiplantae > Streptophyta > Magnoliopsida > Poales > Poaceae > Miscanthus > Miscanthus floridulus. Next base: position 108,435,726 of record NC_089587.1, on the reverse strand, counting down.
CTGTAGTAGGTGGGAGCAACCTCCTAGGTTGGCACCTACTGTACTACATCAGCAGACAATGCAGAGCTGATGATAGATCCATGCTAGGACCACGCTGCCCTAGCTGTACGCTCCTATATTCTCTCATGGCTGGCTTAGTATGTTGAGGAAGGCCCAGCTGATGGTGTTACCCGACACGTCGGGAAACAGGAAGGCACCTAAGAAGTGCCACAGCCACACTCTAGCATACCTCTTGATCTCCTGCTCTGGAGCATCTGAGTGCAGCGGCGCCCCGAAGTTTTCTGTTATCCAGACCGAACTAACACCAAATGTTTTCCTGAAATTTTTGAAGGACAATTACATGGGAGCTGAGGGAACAAAAATAAACATTAAATTAGACAAAGAAAATACGCATCATAAAAGTTATGTACTACACCCTCCATTTAAATAGCAAAATAATTTATAGAATATGTAGATCAACGACAGACTTAGACCATACCATATATTTGTGATATAAGAGACCAACCAAAGACTTGCATGCGCTGGTGTCAAAATGATAAATATTTGGAACGTAGAAATTCTTACTTTGCTCTCCTAGCATCCTCGTCCTCGGGTGGTCTTCTGCCACAGAACTGCTCCACCAAGTCCATCCAGTGATCGTTATCAAGGATCCTAGTCACTGGAAGACCCCCCAAAGATAGACAGAGAATCATCTTCACGTCCTACATCATGATAGTCATCTCGCCGCAAGGAAGGTAGAAGGTGTGGGTCTCTGGCCTCCATCTGTGGGTTTTTAATTCAATATAAGAAGTTTTTTAATTCAAACAATGAGACAAATCAATGCTTTGTACTTCACCAATCATGTATCAAATCATACCTATCGACAGCAGTAGTGAGAAGTGCAGGGTCGAGGATAGATAGCCCAGTGTTGAAGACCCAGACGATCTCAAGGAAGCTGGCATGCTGTATGTATGGCCGGTATCGCTCGTCCCAGCGGTGCGTCTAGTGCGTGTGTAGTCTAAGAGGTAGCAAGTCCTCCTGAAGCTTCAACAGGTGCTTGGCTTGGTGGTCCTTGTCGTAGTGCACCTCAAGAATGGGGTACTGCGGATGATGATCCCCCATCCTAGTTCAAATTTCAAATGGATGTGTTAGAATAAACATTAAGACTACTATAATATGATGGAACATTAGTGCATAAAAACAAAGTAAATGTAAAAGGAATAAACTATTATGCAAAATGAGAGAATAAACATATATCATAATTGGTACTAACATAGTAGTTTTAAATAGCATAGCAAACAATTAACATTAATATAATAAAATGTATGCTATATGCACCTGCTGCCCTTGTCTTCTATGCCTGCTAGCCTTGTGACCAGGTTGTTTGCAAACGGAGTAAAGATTCCTACCACGGGTCTCATTGAAGTCTCCCCCTCCGTACATGTCTTCGCCATACCCTCTCATAGCGTCCATGTCCCCCTTGAGTCGCTTCTTCTTCCTCGTACCCTTGCCTACCTTCATTAGATCTGGATATGACATGTAGTCATAACCATGATAAGGTGGCCACTGTGTCGGGTCAAGGTATATCTTGAAGCTCCTCTCCCAAATACTAACGATGTTTGAACAGAGATACAAGGGTGACATATATGGCAGATCCTCAAAGTTATACCCACAAACCATGTAGGCAGTGATCATATGAGAGCAAGGGGCATCCATGATCTGAGGGATGTTGCAACTGCACTCTACTTTGTCAAGATCAACTCGGTAGTTTCATCCACCATAACGTTTGTCACCCAAGCTTGTGCCACCCTTGTCCCGTACACTAAAGATATGGTGGCAGGGTCCATATAGCTTGGTGGTGTATTGGTTGGCCAATTCCTCGACCTTCTTCAAATGTTCAGCTCCGGCCTTTCTAAATCGCTCCTACTCAGCTATATTCCTCTGTGCAAGTTCCCACCTCTTGACGAAATATTCGTTGCACTTATGAAAGGAGAACTCAACAATTCCAGACACAGGCAACGATCGAACTCAGGTGAATACACGGTTGAAAGACTCCGAGGAGTTAGTGGTCATGATGCCATACCTGAAACCCCCTCATCATATGCTAACGCCCACTTAGCCTTCTGTTCCATCTGTGCCTCTAACCAGGCCTTGCCCACTTCATTTAGCATCTTGCCTAGTTCTCTCTTTGTCTCCTTGAACTGGTGCTCTATATGTACACAACATAGAGCCTTTACCTTGTCACATACCTCCTTCTTCCTTTGACGTCGCTAGAAATTAGCGGCAAAGTGTCTCATGCACCATCTGTGCACAAGAGGCGAGAACCCATCTATATGCTTAGCTGTAGCATTAAGAAGCCCTGGGTGATGGTCTGAGATCAAACATATAGTGCGAGATGGGCCAAGCACTTGTACACATAGAAGCCGCAAGAACCATGACCATGATTCATTGTTCTCTCCCTCTGCCAAAGCAAAAGCCATGGGTACTATCTAGTCCTCTGGATCAACAGTAGCAGCCATCATCAAGGTGCCCCTATACTTTCCTATTAGGAAAGTGCCATCAACAAGTATGACTGGCTGACAAAACTAGAATGCATGTTCCATTTGCACGAACGGCCAGAACACACGATGCAGGACATGCCTCAACGGGTCCCAAAAATACATCCCTCCGGTGTCCACAAACCATTTCAAGCCAGGGTTGTAGTAATGCATTGCACATAAGATGCGGGCACCCTGTTGTACGCTTCCTCCCAACTACCCAATGAATTGTCAGGGCAATTTACTTAGCACGCTAAGCCTTTTCATACTTCACATCATACTTAATGAATCCAGATATGGACTGTTGTAATGAAGACACCGAAATGTTGTTATTGTCATCAACGAGCCCCAATATACGATGAGCAAGGTAACGTGCAGTGAGCTACTGATGATTTTCCTTCCCCCTATTTGATAGGCAAGTGTGGGGTTCGACCACTTTACTTATCCTCCACTTGCCATCACTATGTCTGTTTCATGCATTTAATCTCCACATACAACCATTTTTGCATATCACGTGGTACCTCAAGTCCTGGTTCGAATGAGTGACGCTATACGGCCTATGGTGATACACAACATAGTCCTAAAGAAAGAGCTTCATCTCTGACATTGTATTGAATATCATCCCCTTACTAAGGATTTCTTTCTCATGGTCATACAATGATTTCCTACACATCTGGAGACTAGTGTCACAAACTTCCATATCCATCATGCTGACATCCCTATAGTTTGGAACGCCCCTAAAAGGTACGTTCATCGACCTTAGTTACTCAAGCTCTGTCGCTGTGTACGGTGGTGGTGGAACATACTGCTGTGCTTCGCTAATTCTGCACCATAAATCATAGGGGGTATCATCTGCTGGCAAATCTATGACTAGTCTACCCTGAGCCAGCATAGCATGCAAAACCTCAGTTGGTACTGGTAATGGCATGCCCTAAACAGGTACTGGCATAGCATCAACCGATGTGGGCATAGCATGTCTACCTCCCTGGTCATCATCTGAATCGTCTAAATCACTGCTAACTACATCACCGATCCTGTCCTCCTCCTGCTCCTCCTCTTCCCGTTTGAACTCGTTCACATTGAAGTCATTGCTCATACAACCTACTTGACTTGAATGAAACTGCTCCTATGTCAACTGACCATCCAAATCCATAGTACCCATAGTTGGTTCCACATGAACCCCACATTCCTGTTGAGTATCATCATCGAAGGACGACCCCTCCTAGAGATCATGCATCCTGTACCCATTCTCCACAACCACCTCAGCCAAGGCCACATTGGAACATTGGATTACCCTATTGTAGCAGTGAAAGGATCAAGATGCCCAAGAGGGGGGGGGGTGAATTGGGCTAATTCTAAATTTCTTTGCAATAATTAAATCCTATGGTTAGCCCAATTAACCCCTTGTGCCTAGAAAGTGTTTCTAATTGTTCTACCGCACAAAAGACTTGCAACCTAAGTTCCAATCCTACTCTAGCATGACAATTCTAAGAATGTAAAGACATGAATTGAATTGCTCAAGTAAATGCTCAAAGTAAATGCTCAAAGTAAATAGAGAGGGAGGAACACGGCGATGTTTTGCTGAGGTATTGGAGAGTCGCCACTCCCCACTAGTCCTCGTTGGAGCACCCGTGCAAGGGTGTGGCTCCCCCTTGATCCGCATAAGGATCAAGTGCTCTCTACGGGTTGATTCTTCGGCACTTCATCATGGTGAATCACCCATAACCGCTCACAACTTGAGTTGGGTCACCCACAAGCTCCGCTGGGTGATCACCAAACTCCCAATCACCACCAAGTCATCTAGTTGATGGTGATCACCAAGAGTAACAAGCACGAACTCTCACTTGACCACAACAAGCCTAATGAGAAGGTGGATGCACACTTTGCTACTCTTGATCTTCACTAATGAGGGCTCTCTTTGGGATTCTCAAATCTCAATCACCTCACTAGGACCTTGCTCTTCTTGGCACTCTCTAAGGTGTTTCTTAGCTGTTTGAATGAGCAAAAGTACCCCCACACATGAGTGGAGGTTGTATTTATAACACCGGCTAAAAATGAACCATTATGTGCCTATGTGGGGTGACCGGACACTCCGGTCATGTTGATCGGACGCACCGGTCAGTACACCCCGAACTCCAGTGGTTAAGAGTTGATCGGACGCATTCGGTCATGTTTTCCCCTCACTGGAACCTTACTGATGTCGACCGGACTTTAGACCCCCAGTGTCCGGTCACTTGCTGAGCAGTGTCCGGTCAATATTCTCCCTCTTTGGGACCTTACTGGAGTCGACCGGACACTGGCCCTCAGCGTTTGATGACATGACCTCACAGCATCCGGTCACTTCCAGACACTTTCACCTTGGTCAAATGAACTGACCGGACCCTGAGCCAGCATTCGGTCGCACCGGAGCCAGCATCCGGTTAGTATTTGACCCTCCATTCACTTCTAACTCTCGAACATATGTGAATTGAGTTTGCTCCATTGGATCAAAGGGCTGTTATGGAGCTACCTAGTGCTAGTTTTAACAAGTGTGCACCACACCTAACTCACTAGACTCACCTAGGTCAAGATACTCGCTCATACCCCCCTTAATAGTATGGCAAAAGGAAAAACAAAGTCCTAAACTACTCTAAGTGTCTCTCCAACTCCAATCGACACTTAGAACTAGTCCATCCTTAACCTTGTCGTCCATCCTTTGAAAACTGAAACGATTTCCATCGTAGGGGCATGACAACCATGATTACCCAATCGATCTCCATTACCGTGACCTAACTCAGTTGTTTCTACAAAACACACGTTAGTCACAGTAATCACGTATTGTCATTAATCACCGAAACCCAACTAGGGGCCTAGATGCTTTCAAGCAGGACCAGTGAGCATGGTCCCGCAAGGGCATCAGCACGTAGTGTGCCCTAGTCTTTCTACTATCAAACCTCCCCTTCAGTGTATAATCACCGCCAAATTTTCTATTCAAACGGCCACAAAGATCGCTGAAGCTAGGAGGTTCATCAAACCATTCCAATTCTTCTTCCATATCCTCAAACATACCATCTTCTCTCCTAACACTTCCTCAGTAGAAAACTCTAACACACCAATCCATCTACAAAAGCATTTCAAGAAACTTCATCAAGTCGTCGAAATTGTCATGCCTACTAACTAATCTAGTATTCATACCTATACTAACTAAGAAAACTAACTAATCTAATATTAATACCTATAACAACAATTCTAACTAACTATACTAAATACACTAACTAATATTAGTACCTATACTAATTATAATAACTAATTGTATTAACCAACTATACTAACTAACTTCACTAACTATACCTATCTAGCTAACTTTACTAACTTCATTGACTAATTTTAAATCCTAACCCTAGCTAACAACAATTCGATTGAAGCAACAAATGCACAAGAGGATTACCTTGACAAACCATAGCGAGAATGGCTGGCCGGCGGCAAGAGGATCACCCCAATCCACCTAAGGCAACGAGCTGGCCGGCGGCAGCAATGGCCATCCGACAGCGGGCTTCTTCTGTGCCCAAAGTTGGAGGAGGGTTAAGGATAGGGGGTGGTAGGGGAGGAAGAGGATGGGGAGAGAGGGAGGTCGTGCCATAGGGAAGCGACGGCCATGCCAGTGATGGGGAGGGGCAGCGGCACAGTGGGGATAGGGAGGGACTGATAGAAGGAGACAAGGGAGAGAGGGAGCCGATGGGGGAGGCGTGGCGGTGTGGGATAGGAGGCGCGGAGGTGGCTATTGTGCGGTGGCTAGGCGGCATGGAGTGAAATAGAGAGGGAGGAAAGAGACCGGGCCATGGGCCTCTATTTCGCTCTATCGAGCCCTGACGGGTGGCATGCCACAGCCACGCCCTGATCGATGGCACGACAAGACCTGCCACATCATCGACTAGCGGGCTAGGTCGTTGCCACGTACGCACCCCTGCTGTGCCACCATACATGGCGTAGTAGTATTGCTTCACTGCGCCCTAGAAATAGGCATGGCCAAAAGTGTTAGTTTTGAAAAAAAAATAAACAGTTTCAGATTTGAAAATAGTTTAAAAAAGTGTTAGAAATAAAAAAATCCCCTATGCATCCCTCAACTAAAATCTTGATTGTGCTCCTCGCTCGCCGGGGCAGTTCGCTGTGAGCCGGTGACGGACAGGATTGGCACACATCTAGAGCATCATCCCCCAAGGTACTGTAGTAGCTTTTTTTACCTTGTGTGGAGCCGTCGAGAAGATGTCGGGAACAATGGCCTCAGGGCTTAGGGGTCAGGCAGGGCTCGGTGTCGACGACGACTGGAGGCAGGGCTGCAGGGGACGCGACCATCGGGATTTTAGGGTAGGAGGAGCAGGCGCCGCGTAATTGGGCCGGCTGCCACTTGCCGCCCTACGTTGTCCATCGACAACCTAAAGTCCTGTCCGATAGCTAGGGCACGATTGGATCAGCCATGGTCTTAGCCTCTCGGCCTGTTGTTGCCAAGAGTTATCCATGGTTGACAAGGGGTTGGATATGAACGCCAGTGGGCTGTGAAAACAGTAACAAAGTAGATGAAGGTCCAAACGTGGCTTGGGCCATGAGGCCGACCTTTAGCCCATCGAGAATTTTAGAGAAGACGCAGCGCCAGTGCGTACACAATGGCCCCGTTTGCGTGCCCTTGAACCCGGCTTGACCCGCTTCTTTTTTTTATCCGAAACAGTGTTTTCCTCTCACAAATTCCTCTAGAATTCCTCCAAACCATCCAAATTCTTTCAGAACCATACCATCCGAATGGGGCTAATGGATTGTCATATAAATAATGGCGTAAAACTGATGCGCACTCATTTCTATGCAACTAAAATGGTGGACAATTTATTGCATTGACATCGGAATATGATGCCCAACAAACACTGATCTATTTTGACAAAATCAAGGTAAGCCATAGAGTTTCCACCTTGAGACAATATGTGTGCCTTCATATTTAGCTGTTAGTGTAAAATATATATGTAGTGTGATTAAAATCCCATTTTAGCTCAAACCCTAGGAGAGAACCATCTATAGGTTGAATAATATTCCAAAAGCTAATAAATGTTCCATCGTGGTTGACAAGGATAAGTGATGAGATCCTAACATATGGGTATATTAAGCCTCGGGTCTAATGGTTCCCGAATGAAGAAGACCTCCTGACCGACCCCTCTAAGATCGCCCAGGGGCTTGGGGGCTCTCCCCATCGGGTACGCTCGCATGCACCCTCTAGAGGAGAAACCCTACCGAGCCTGACTACGCCGCGACCTCCAAGTGGGGCTTGAGGTGTAACACCCTAGGTGTTAGGCTTGCATAATTTGACTTGCATTGCATGAGCATAATCATCAAGCATTCATATATGAGCTTTTACATATGAAACATATGATTGAAACATATGAAACATGCCTTGTTATTTTATGTTTCCTTTGTGTATGCTTATGATCATGTGTAAATAAGTGTAAGTGGTTGATGTTAGTCACTAAAACACCCTAGCTACACTTAGGATGACTAATGGAACATTGTTCATGTAGACCACTTTGTCTAATTAAGCTCCTAAGTAATGATATGCTGGTTGACCTAGGAGGTTTTATGTGTAACCAATGTATGAAATGCTTATGTGACCTTAGGAATACATTAAACATGTTTAGAATGTCATTATGAACAACTTTGGTATTCATGACTAGGGCTAGTTTGGTCACTAAGTCATAGTTCTAGTGTAAGCCATCATTTAAAAGTAGTATGTTTGACCGAGTTTGAATTATATCATAGAGACTTTGCATGGATGTGTTCACTAAAGCAAAGTTGTAGTATTTGAGTAGAGCAACAACTTTTATTTTTGGGTCATAAGCTAATTAAGTGCATAGCTTGGTCTTTATGAGCTCACAAAAATCCACATTTCACTGTTTTCAACACTTAGAATTTTTTCTAAGTCTTGGCGCGTTTACAGTTTGATTGGCCCGACTTTGGGATGATTTTACTCTTTGCTCGTTGAGAATTAGACTATGGTCTTTTAAGAGAAATTGTAGATGGCATGTAGGGCTACCATTTTTGTTAAGATTGTTTGCACTGATGAGCTACGGATTAGGAGATTTATTGTCGCCAAAACTCGCTGTTAGGCTAGGTGCAGGGCTCTGATGGCCAAATCGGGCCGGCATTCAGTGGCCGACCGGCTTAGGTCTTGGCCACCGCATGGAGGCCGCACGTCGTCGACGGCCTGACCAGCCAGGCCACGTCGGGCCACAGCACTCCACTTCATGCCCTGCACTCACTCGCTCTCCCGTGCGCTCTCATTTCCCCTACCTTCCTTCTCCTTCGCTCTCGCCTCCATCCGCAGTAGCCGCTGCAGCGCTGAGCTCATCGCTGTCATCATTGCCGACACCTAGCTCGCACAGCATCACTTCTCTACCACCACAGCAGCTCCGTCATGATCCCACCGTCTCACCACGCCCGCATTGCTCGCTAGCCGCGCACGGTAAGGGCTCCGTGCCACGCACGGCCTCGACATCGTTTCGCTGCCGTGTCCCGTCGCCGTGGCCAGGCCGTCTCCGACCACCGCGGGACACGCTTGTAGTTGCGCTAGCATCGCCGTAGACTATAGAAGCTTGGCCGAACCCTCGATTGAGCTATCTCGGCTAGCTCCGGGGCCTCGCCGTCAACCAGCTCTGCCGCACCGCCATGAACGTCACCGTCGTCGTTAGCTTCGGCAATAGCTCCTACTAGCTAGCTTAGTGGGCGCGGGATGTCATGGGGATTACTGTAGTACCAACGCCATCGCTGGAGAAGCTCGCCATCGACGAACTCCGGCCGTCCCACGCCGTTGCTCTATTTCGTGTCGCTGACATGCGGGCCCGTCCGATTCGTGGACCCCTGCTGTTAGTGGCTCAGTTTTAAAAGCTATTTCATTTATTTTTAGATTTGTATGCAACTTTAAAAAATCATAAGTGGAGTTCTAGATGTCCATTTTTGGTGAACCAAATTTTGTTGTGTTCCTCTTGAAGAGTAGTATTTTATAAAATATGAGATGTATAGTTTTTGGTATTTTTCATGGTTATTTAGATAAATGCTTTTGAATGTTTACAATTTTGTAAATTATATATCTTGAGCTAGAAAAATGATAAAATTGTGATTCCAATTTTGTTAGTCTTGTGTTGACATGCTCTAGCTAGGAAAAATATTAAGTTTGTAGTAAACTTGATTGAAATATGATATTTCTATTTATCTATTAATAAATGCATTTTCTGAGGAAAATTATAGGAATAAAAATATGTAACATATTGCTATGCAAATTTTTGTACAGTAGTATGACACTAATATGAAGCTTGAAAAATATATAATCTGTTGTTTCACACTTTTCTATAGGTTTACTATTTTCACTAAAATAGGTTTTGCTAGCTTGTTATTTTTGTAGAGGATGTTATACATGTCCAAATGGTATGAAATTTTTATAGTAGTGTATCGTGAGCACTAGGAAGCTACTGTAATTTTATGAGAATTTATTCTGCACATTTGGTGTATGGTTGTTATTTTCCCTAATTATTTAATTAAATTAATAAGGGCATTTACATAATTAAATTATGATTTACCATGATGTTTTCTATGGTTCTTATTATGCATAGTAACTGTTGTTGTCAATAGTATGGCTTAGAAGCAATTGATTGTATGCAACTAACTAATTATCATTTTATAATTCAAATAAAGGGCTGCATGTATAGTTTCGGTTGTGTGGATGATTTCATGTTGATAATGGACTTTTATGTAAAACTTGTTAATAACAAAGTTGTAGATAACTTACTAATATACCTTGTGTTAAATTTTCATGGTCATAGGCCTTAGGGTTTAAGAGTTTTGGCTGTTAGAAGTTTGCTGTCCTAATTGTTTACTTTCTGGATAGATTTGTTTGACTGAATTGTTTGACCTAGATAACTGTTGAATCACCTTAATAGTATTAAAAGGAAGTTGTAGAAAATTTCATAAGATTTCTAGAATGTCCACAGCCATGTGATTTCTATGTATATAACTCCAGTTATGGTTAAAACAAATAGCTACTATTTTATAGTTCGGTAGATAAATTTCAGAAGTATTTGCTTAAGTAATAGAGAAGAGATATGCACCTACTCAGTAAAATAAGATGCACTTGTTATTACTTTGACACCATGCTATTGAAAATACTTACAAGGATGCATTCATCCCATTTTATCATATTATACGTGTCGTCATACATGCATTCGTGATATCTTATGCCATATTCATGCATATAGGATCGACCAAGGAGATAATGTTGCTCGAATTCAACGAAGAAGATGAAGGGGATCAGCAGGAGACTCCTCAAGCCATAGCTCCCAAAGAAGAGGAGCAGACTCTAGAAGAGCTCCCTGGGTGCCCTGATCACCGCCCCACCTCCTTTCTCAAAGGCAAGCCCCGGAGCATTCTAAGTCTCCCAATGTTTTACAAAATATTACTTAAGTCCTTTATAATTGATGCATTAGGTTATAAGAGTTAACTGGAAACACTTGATGCATGAAACTACCTTGTCTAGATATATACACCTTTAACCCTGTGTAGGTCCAGGATCGAATATCTACTTAGCCATGCTTAGACCAATAGAAGTCGGGTGATTTCCTGTCACCTACGAGATATAGGTGGATACCGAAGCACGGTTGGCTATATTTGCTATCGTAGAAAAGAACCATGGGGTAAAGTAAATGGAGGCCGGGTGGAGTCTATGTGTAGGCTGACTCATGCAATCCCGTCTGTGCCGATCAAGGACCGTACCATTGTCAAAACTTTTGACAAGATTGAATGCATGCCTATCACTTAGCTGGTCGGATAACTTGTTTCAACCACAAAGATGAGTAGCTCAACTCAAGCTGGGCCTCGCTCTATCAAAGTGCGCACTCTGTATGGTAGTAAGGATGTGCGAGGAGCCAGATGTGAGTCCAAGGGCAGGGTAGTCCTGATCGTCCAGGCAACTGGTTGTCCCTGATTGTGCGGCGCTGGGCGAACCCATGAAATGTGTACTTGAGTTGTACAAAAGGTGACCTAAGGTGACCATTGATCTGGTCTACCTAGGTTTGTGTTAGGAATAAATTCCTAGCTGGTTGAAATCAATTTGAATCGCTGTCTCTCTCGGATAGTGAGAAACTTGGATAGCTCCAACATTGTAGTAAGTGTATTATGGAATGTGATGGTTCGGATAAACATGGATTTACTACACCGGCTATGTTTACTATTGTATGCTCTTAAAATGATATACCACATGTTTAGCATAGGATAGTTGCTAATCTAGAGATGAATAGCTATAATTAATTTGATGACCAAAGTATAATTACATAATTGAGTTAATCGCTTTTTATGCAAAATGTTGTCAAGCTACCTCCACTTATACAGCCTTGCATAATCCTTGGAGTCATTTTATTTCTGGTTTATGATGGGTAAGTCTAGTTGAGTACCTTCTCTTACTCAGGGTTTTATTCCCATTGTTGCAGATGGCACCGTCTATCACGACTATTGTAAGAATTGCTTCTATCCTGCCATGGATGAGGAGTGAGCCTTGGACAAACATCTTTAATAATCCTTCTATATGCTTTTATGGATGGTGATCATGTGTTGGCACTATATCTGAACTATGTTGGAAATGCTACTTTCGAACATTACTTTGCTTCCGCTACTATCTATCAAACTTGGTTTGTAATAACTTTATTTCATACTATAAGAAATGAACTGTATCTGTGAACTTTATGTAACGTGTGACATGTATGTTGAATCATGTACAATCTTGGTTGTATGTGAATCGTTTATCGAGACCCGTCGTGGTACTCGATGGACTACCGGGTTTATATGGGCTCAAGTATGATAGTGCGACCGCTTGCGGGCTGCCATTGTACGTGTGCTCTTATAAATTGGTCAGTTCTACAACACGAGGGCTTGCCTAAGCCTAGAGGCTCCCGATCTATGACAACACTTTAGCCCGGCCCTTGGCTCCTGCCTAGCCAATGACGCCAGCCAAGGCCTGGGCATAAGAAGACACACCCAAAGCCACCGAGGCTCAGTGGCTCCCTAGTGCTACGCCTTGGGCATGGCATTGCTGGTCACTTTCCTAACAAGGTCATGCATGGGGCTTGACACAAGAAGACAAAGCTTCCCCATAGCCTCTAAGGGCTCGAAAGTTCTTGGGCCCACACGTCAGCCCTAGGAGCCGACCTCCTTCACCGCCAAGAAGACTTCAGAAGGTCCACTTAGGGGAGGCCGGTCTAAGTCGACACAGCCTAACACATAGAGTGTCAGAATAGAGCAGTCAGACGATGCCTAAGGCTTCTTCAGCTCTACCACACTACCATGGTCCATAGTGCGTTGCTGCAAGGCCTTCCTAGACTCTGGCGCATGTAGACCATAGACTCTTTCCCCCAAACCACCATGTACCCGACCTATCTCGTTATATAAGCGATAAGGTTGGACCTTGGGAGGGGGAGGCGATCATCAGAAGATCATTCCATTCCATTCCTTGGCCTCCGCTCAACACCAAGAGTAAGGCAACCTAGAGAGGGGCACCGAGAGCTCCTCCACTGCATCCCATCGTCTTCCTCCTCTCCGACAAGGGGAAGGCTCCACCGATGGTAAGGCTACCTTAGGATTAGCACCGAGCTAACCCCCTACCAAATCTCTCTACAACCCTATTGTAACCCCCTGATTTTGGGTGCTTTTGAGTATAAGGATCATTAGCTGCTAGACGTAGGGCACCAATTGGCTTGAACCAGAATAAACTATTGCGTCCTCTCTGTGATTCTTGTGTGCTTGAGTCCACCTGAGCCACCGGAGACCCATACTCTGACATCGACTCAAACAATAATGCTTGCCGTGGTTCTGACCCCATGACAGCTGGCACGCTAGGTAGGGGGCCACGTCAAGTGCAATTCTGGCTCTATGGTGGCTGGATCCACCCGCCTCATCATTGGAGCAAGCGGCACTACCCTAGATGGCGGTGTCTACTTCCTCGATGAGTTCTTTGTCATGGCCGATGCCTTCGCCCTGGGCCAAGTCCTCAACTTTGGGAGCCTAGCCTATGTCACCGACTGCTATGGCGAGCTTCGTCTACTCCATGGGGCTACGCCAGCAGGCAATGAGCCCTCGGTGTCACCCCCTCCACTAGGACTTCTGGGAGTAGATCTCGAGGTCCTAGCCCAATAGATCCGGTGTAGGTCAGGCCTGAACCCTAGCACATCGGGCTACGGCCAGATGTTCTACATGCTGGCCAACGTCCACCCCTGGATCACCACTGGTGAGGTGCTCCCACTACCTAACCGCTTTTTGTTCTACCTCCTAGACCTACCTTTTGGGATCCAGAACACAGTGATGTCCTTCTAGATTGAGGTTGAGCACCTCATCAATTGTGAGGCACTGTGGAGCACCATCCTCTCCGGCGCAGCAGGGACCGACGTCCTGTCGCTGCGTACCTTCCTCGAGATCCTTTCAAGGACCAATCTAGAGTATGACTCCGATGACATTGACTACTATGCACCGCCCTACATATGCTACCACATCGATGGTGGGGTTTACCGAGGAGGCACCCATGCTCACGCTGTCGGACCAGAGTCCCCGCAGCCGTGTGGCCTACCTCCAGGAGAAGAAGGATCACCTGCATGCTTGGCAGGTGGACCTAGAGACCGCCAATGTAGAGCTCAAGCACCAAAGGCAGGACCTTGCACAACAACAAGGCGTGCACCCTCTCGGCGACAACGACGATGCCTACACAGGGGCTCCCAACAGCCTCTGCTTTCCCGGCGTGGTGTACAACATGGTGGCCACCGCCTACCACCAAGAAGACATCTCTGACACGTTGAACCCAAAGACCAATGAGTAGCTAAACGAGGTGAAGTAGCTCCTTCGTGTCGCCCTCAAGCTGAGAGCTTAGCATCCTGGCACCGCACCATGCTCTCATGGCCATCCCAGATGATGGCCACTCCCAATGGGGACCACTCCGATGCGCACACCCCATAGGTAGGGGGAGTAGCGGCAACACCTCTAGCAAACACTCTAACTGATCATAGACCTAGGGCGCCAAGCCTTGGTTGGAGCGAAGGCGTGACCTTTCTCCTCGGTGTTCCCCACGTGCCACTAGATCGACGATGACCGGGACATTCGTGACACCATCGAAGCTAGGCACCACGCTTAGGCGTAGTTCTATACCCCTAAGCGGTGGGACGGGGACACCGCCCTGGATCACTTTGGCCCTCTGGTATTCAAGGCAGCGATCCATGCGGCTCCCTACCCTAGGCATTTCCAGTCATTGACTCACATCTCTAAGTATGACAGTGAGACAAACCCGGGTCACTGGCTAGAGGACTACCGCCTCGCCATGAAGATCGGGGGAGGTCCGATGATGACTTCGCCATCTAGTATCTTCCCTTACTTTCTGTCAAGCTTGACCAGATCTTAGCTCGAGCAGCTTGAGCCTAGCAGCATCCGCTGCTGGGGTGATCTCCGTTCGGTCTTCATCGGCCACTTCCAGGCCATGTACACTCAGCCCAAGAACTCGTGGGACCTCCGCAACTACAGGCAGAGGTCTGATGAGACTCTCTAAGAGTATATCTAGCATTTCTCCAAGAAGAGCGAACGAACTCCCTAACATCACTGATGCTGACATCATCAATGCCTTCATCTATGGCATGACCTGAACATCGCAAGACCCCATGCACAATGCGGGAGCTCCTGGACATCGCCACCTAGTATGCCACCAGTGAGGAGGCGGTCTAGGCCAACTTCAGCGGCAAAGCCAACGCCACCGATCACCTTAGCGGAGGCGATGGCGGCGATGACCTCACCTCATCCCAACGATGCCATGATAGGAGGAACAAAGACCGAAAGTGCCGTGGGGAGTAGATGGTGGCCACGGCCGACTACGCCATGAAACCTCAGCCTCGCGTGTGAGGTGCATGCCTAGAACACTTCGAGAAGGCGTCGAGGGCCCCTGCCCGTTCCATGGGGGGGTAGGCAAAGCACCTCCTCAAGGACTATGCTACCATGAAGGGCTACATCTATGGCACCCTTGCCTAGTAGGGCAAGGACCAGAAGCCCACCCTAAAGGCTAGTGACCCAATGGGGGGTGCCTAGGAGGAGGACACCAAGTTCCCCAAGGCCGAGCACTGCCTCATGATCTTCAGGGGCTCCCACGCCTACGAATCCCGCCTTCAGCGCCGCATCACCAAACAAGAGGTGAACACCATTCACACCCTCACTGCCCTGACGTGGCTTCGATGGTCCTAGATGGCCATCACCTTCTACCAGGAAGACCACCCCGATCATGTCCCTCATTTGGGGCGCTACCCGCTCATGGTTAGCTCGATCGTGGGCACCACGCACCTCTCCAAGGTGCTGATGGATGGGGGTAGTGGCCTCAACATACTCTACGCCAACACCCTCAACAAAATGGACATTCCCCATAGCAACCTACGCCCTAGCAAGGTGCCATTCTATGGGATCGTGCCAGGGAAGGAAGCTGTGCCCCTCAGGCACATCCGACTCAGCATCACATTTGGCCAACCAGACAACTTCTGTAAGGAGCCACACACCTTCGAGGTGGTTGATTTCTCTGTCATCTACCATGCCCTCCTTGGTTGACTGTGGTTTGCCAAGTTCATGGCTGTCCCCAACTAGACCTACCTAAAGCGCAAGATTCCCAGCCCAAAGGGGGTCATCACCGTTGACGGTAGCTTCAAGAAAGTTTACTACTGCGAGCAGGACTGCATTGCCCAAGCAGCCCCACTCGTTGCTCCCTGTGTTCCTGATGGCTCTAGCCATGATGTAGGAAGGGTGCCGATGGAGGAGGCAACCAAGGTAGCAGCCGCGCTCGACTGACTGAGCATCGGCGAGGCAGCCAAGGCTCCTAGCGGCAGCGATGGCTCGGCTAGCCCCTCCATCCAGGCGCTCAGCCGCCTAGAAGGGGTTGACCCCATCGAGGTGAGTTCTAACCTTTCCACATGAGGGAAGGCCAACGCCGAGCCATCCACCTAGAAGCACCATCTCCTGAGCCATGACCCGCCTGCCAACCTCCTTCATCGGCCTACCTCTCCAACAATAAAAACCAAGATAAGTCCCATCCTCCCGCCCTCTAGCTTGGCCTATCTTTATAATTGTCTTCTTTAACTCGAGCCACCCAAGGGGTAGCTCGGCTACACCAGAGGATCGACTAAGGTAACCACCTACTGACCTTTCTGAAGGAGGACTACTATAGATGGCCCCCGAGCGAGGTGAGGATGGATGGACAGAGTGAGAGGACAGTACGAGGGATCAGCAAGGTGCTAATAGAATGACCCCGACCACCATGTTACTAGCTATGTCATCTTCCCCTTCTCTTGTGTCCATTCTGTTTTAATTGCAGGTATCCACCTCTCTCTTGATTCTTCATTGGATCACGCCACCCCACCGCATGACAGTCTAGGGCCTCCCAGAAGGGGCATCACCGAGGGTTCTAAGGTAGGCCCACCAGGCTTCAAGGCCACCCGAAGCACCTAAAGTGCAAGGGACGGTCAGGATTCAAGCCCACGTGGCTATAGCCGGGACGCCCAGAAGCGTCCCAACCGTCTAGATGAGCGATGTCCGAGTACTGATCTCAAGCCGCTCGTGGTGACCCATCAAGGGAGGCAGCGAGCCCCTGAGTATCGATAGATGGGCTCGAGAACTATATTAGTGGCTCGATCGGGAAGCCGAGGATCTCCCCTCTGGGGGACATGACCGGGGCACGAAACGACTGTAAACCCAGGGTTCTCACGGACTTCCCGCTAGTAGCATGGGTGCGGTGATCTTGGCCAATGAGACCATTGTCGTAACAGCCCATCCCAATGAGGGACTAAGTCTCTGTGCACAACTCAAGAGCAATGGGATTACAAAGGAAAGTAATTTCATTTCATTAATTAGGAACAACCCGATTACAATAAACGGTGGCAAAACCTATTTTCATATGGCGTAGGGTTGGCACCCCAACCCTATGATGATCTCCTCTCCTCCTTAGAGGGGGAAAGGGCATGCAGTGAAGGCCAGCTTGCCAGGTCAGAAAGGGCCGACCTCCCCAGATATTCTTTAGGTGCAAGCACTGGGAGGCCTACGAAGGGAAAGACGGTGAGGCCCCACCCCAACCCTCTCTATGAGGTTTGCACCATTGGGCGCCTAGGCCAAGGGACCCTAGGGGTTTGGCTGACCTCGCCGCTTACAAAGACCAGAGAAGGTTAGCAGCCACCCACACTACATGATGCGGAATCAATGCAGCGTCGTGGAGTATCTCCCACCACCTCAGGTAGTTGTGGTGGCTACCTCACTGGAGTCCTTCCACCCTCGAAGAAGCAATCTCCCGACACACCAAGACAGACTCACCTGGAAGGAAGCATCGCACTTCATCGTCGTCATCACCGCCGAAGAGATGGATTTGAGAGGAAGAAGTGATAGGTACTGAACTATTTCAGTGCGGGAGTTGGCCCGATCTTCACGACAGTAGGTCACGATCAAGATAACTTGCAACAAGGCAGTGGGGATAAAAGGGTAACTTGCTGAAGAACAGCGGAGTAACTAACTTTATACCTGACCAAGGTTGGATGCGACCAAGCGACGAGGAGAGAGACACCGAAACCACGAAGACTTCGACTCGATCTCCGTACGACCGTAGAACCACAACCGGAGCTAATCCACACAAGGCAGGGCAGCCGTACTAGAACCCGCAAAGCATGAACTAGTGGATCCTAGAGGAATCTCTTCATAAGTCTAGGAAGAACAAGGAAGAACAAGGGTTTGAGTAAGCACTCGGCAGCTCAGCTGCAATATCACTGGAATTATCAAATCCTCAAAAAAGTCCTTTTCTAGTAGCCTAGAGGTAATATTTATACTATGAGAAGTCTCTAAGATAGATGTGAACTGAAGAAGCCAGGTTGGAAGGTGGAAGGTCAATGGCCTAGAGCATTCACGAGGTGGTCTTCAGTTTCCGCGCGTCTTCTGGGCTTCGGTGCAGTCTTTAATGTTTTGGTCATAACTCCTTCCTGGGAAGTCCAAATGATGAACCATTGGATGCATTGGAAAACTTACTTCATCATCTTTCCAACCGTGTATGCTATGCACCACGAATTATTATAGAATTGTATAGTTTTGCACGGGATCTTTAGCTTCATGCAGACTATTGAGCTTCGGAGCAGTCTTCACTAAAACTGGTCAGACGCCATGCTGGACACTCTAAACTGGTTGGCATGACAGCATTGGAAACTAGGCTTCAAGATCTATCCAACAAGTACTCATTCACCTTCATAGCCTTTGGGAGACAAAAGATATGACTGTTTCTTCTGGATGGTTCTGTCATGCTGGGTTGACTCGAACGTAGCTCTTCTCTCTGATCCATCCTTGATGTATCCTTGTCTTCCTTCTCGAAGAACCTGAGTAATAACAACATGCATGACTTAGGTAGCTCGAAATTACCATCAATGTTTAATTGAAATTCACAAAGTAGCACGTGCACCTCTTGCTGTATCTTTCGGGCGCGGCTACGGGTGATTGGTCCAGTAGGGACTTGGAGTGGTGTATCAGCTGGTGAGGTGGTCGGAGAGGTCACCGAGGTCGGTGAAGTGGCCAGAGAGGTCACCGAGGTGGTCGGAGAGCTCACCGAGGTGGTCGGAGAGGTCGCCAAGGTGGTCGGAGAGATCGCCGAGGTGGTCGGAGAGCTCACCGAGGTGGTCGGAGAGATCGCCAAGGTCCGCGATGCTGACGTGGTCACATCATCCTCCCCCCCTTGAAAAAGAGTCATCCTCAACTCTTCCAATCCAAAGAATGGAGATAGGTTGGCCACATTAAAACTGGTACTCACACCATAAGTACTAGGCAGATCAATTTCATAAGCATTGTCGTTGATCTTGCGTAGCACTTTGAATGGACCATTAGCTCAGGCTTGCAACTTGCTTTTGCGTTGTTCAGGAAATCTGTCCTTGCATAGATGCACCCAAACCAAGTCTCCTGGTTCAAATAACACCTTCCTTCAACCTTTATTGGCGTGCTTCTCATACATCCTTGTCATCTTTTCAATGTTTGTCCGAGCTCTATCATGAAGGTTCTTGACAAACTCGGCTCGCTTGCTTGCATCGAAGTTTACATGTTCCTACATAGGTAAAGGCAAAAGATCTATGGGAGCAGTGGGTTTAAACCCATATACAATTTCAAATGGACAAAATTTAGTGGTCGAGTGTACTGCCCTGTTGTATGCAAACTCGATATGTGGCAAACTTTCTTCCCAAAGTTTCAAGTTCTCCTTGAGGATAGCTCGCAGTAGCATTGATAGAGTACAGTTCACAACTTCAGTTTGTCCATCCGTTTGTGGATGACACGTCGTAGAGAACAGCAACAGTGTTCCAAGTTTTCCCCACAAAGTTTTCCAAAAGTAACTCAAAAATTTGGTGTCACGATCAGAAACAATGGTTCGTGGCATTCCATGTAGTCGTACAATGTCCTTGAAAAACAATTCAGCGATATGTGAAGCATCATCGCTCTTGTGGCATGGGATAAAATGTGCCATTTTGCTAAAACAATCAACCACAACAAAGATGGAATCCCTTCCCCGCATGGTTCGAGGTAAACCAAGAACAAAATCCATGGAGATATCTTCCCAAGGCACACTAGGGATAGGCAGAGGAGTGTATAATCCATGAGGATTCACACGAGACTTAGCTTTGTGGCATGATTCGCAGCGAAGAACATGTCTCTCCACATCTCTTCTCATCTTTGGACAAAAGAAGTGGTCAGTAAGGACTTGTTCTGTCTTCTTGGCGCCAAAATGGCCCATGAGTCCTCCTACGTGGGCTTCCTGCACAAGTAAAATTTGAACAGAGCAATCTGGAATACATAGTTTGTTAGCTCGAAACAAAAACCCATTATGCACATGAAAGTTTTTCCATCCTTTGCCATCTCGACACTTGGAATATGGTTCAGCAAAATATGAATCAGTTGTATATAAACCTTTTATGCTTTCTAATCCAAGAATCTTAGTGTCAAGTTGGGTTAGCAAAGTGTGACGTCGAGACAACGCATCTGCTACAACATTCTCTTTTCCTTTCTTGTACTTGACAATATAGGGAAATGATTCAATGAATTCACACCATTTTGCATGTCTTCTATTCAGTTTTAGTTGTCCTTTAAGGTGTAGTTGTTGATGTCGATCCAGAGGGCTACAAAACATAAACATTATTTTTAATGTCATGAGCACACATAAGACATATGATAATATATATAGCTAATAATAAAAAATATATACTTGGCCAATATGTTGTTGCTCATTTTGTTCAAGAGCTAAGTACTGACTCCCATCATCTGTATCCTCTTGCACGTTATTTTTAGCACCATCATCGCCGGCAACTTGAGTGCCAGTGTTGATCAAATTCATCATCAACTCCTCATCCATGTTTCTTGGGTCGGCCATCTAGCTTTAAAAAACAAAACCAATATATAGTACGTCAAATCTTTGCTTACATGCGTAAAATCTTCCGCCGTATAAATCCTAAACCCTAAACGAGTAGGTTTTGACGGGTGAAGGTTGGTTTGTATGATAAGAAGAATCAGGAAGCGAGTAGGTTTTGGCGGTGGTCCCGCCTGAAACAAAAGGGGGGCGTCGCTATGCATTAGGTTTTATTAAACGGAAAATAGTGAGCCTCGCCTGAAAGAAAGGGGGCATCATTGCGCGTCAAGTTTCTGAGAACAATAAACGATGAGCCTCGCCTAAAAGAAAAGGGGGGCGTTGCTGCAAACCAAAGTGACAACAAAATCGCACTGCATCCTGACTCATCGAGTAAACAGCTCCAAATAATGTTTACAATGATTGGAACCCTCGAAGAGGTTCACAACAACATGCCAAATTTACAACAAATACAACAACACACTTTACATCGATAAAAAATAGACATCAAGTCGACCCTTGGCGTTGGAACTCCCAAACATCGGGAGCATCCTCTTCAAAACACATCTCGCATGCCATATCCCTCGCCATCTCCATAACTATATTTTCAAGCACACTCTCAACCACTTCATCTGCTACACCCTTCATAGACTCAGCTATATCATCCACAACCACATGCAAACCAACCTTCACCCACCAAAAATGATCGAACGAGGGCGGCGTAACCCTAAACCCTAGGGCGAACGAGGGCGGCGGTGCTTCACCGTATAAACCCTAAACCCTAGGGCGAACGAGGGCGGCGGTAATCCACCGTATAAACCCTAAACCCTAGGGCGAACGAGGGCGGCGGTGCTCCACTGTATAAACCCTAGGGCGAACGAGGGTGGCGGTGCTCCGCCGTATAAATCCTAAACCCTAGGGCGAACGAGGGCGGCGGTGCTCCGCCGTATAAACCCTAGGGAGAACGAGGGTAGCGGTGCTCCACCGTATAAACCCTAGGGCGAACGAGGGCGGTGGTGCTCCGCCGTATACATAGAAACACATGGCGCTTATACATAGAAACGCATGGCACTTATAGATGGCGTGTATACACTGGAATTTTTTTCAATCTGTTCCTTTGGCGCTTTCTTTCTTATAATAGTTAGCGCGACAGAGAATAATGCCCGTCTGAACGCCATGTGCGACGTGCCATGAAAATTAGCTAAGTATACGTTTGGGTTTGTGATCGATACACATATTTGTTGACGTACGTACGTATGCAAGTGACAACCAACAAAGTTTAGCTACTGTATCAAAGCATGCACGTAGGAATAAAAGAAAACGTGAACAACATGTACGTACGGTTACCATGATCGTTGCCTAAAACATATGTGTTTCATGCATGGAGATCGATGGAATAGGATCGGAGCAAGCACAGCTAGCGTACCTCGGGGCGGCCGGCGGTGTGGCCGCGCGTCTAGCCAGGGCAAGGGTACCGGCGGTGTGGCCGCACGTCTGGCCGAGGCGAGGGTACCGGCGCGGTGTGGCCACGCGTGCGTCTGGCCGGGGTGAGAGTACCGGCGGCCTTGCGTCTGGCCGGGCCGGCCGGGCAGCAGCTGGCGCCGCGAGGTCATCGGCACGCGGGGTGGCGTGGGGACCATGGACGCACGCGAGGTGGTGGCAACGACCGATGTCGGGTGGGGTGGCGGCGGCGTCCTCGGTGTGGTGGGCCAAGTGGCGTGGGCGCAGGGGGAGAGGAATCGGCGAAGAACGCAAGGAAGAAGATGGCACTGGTATATATATGCCATGCCCCTTTACTCCCGGTGCCATTCCCCCACCGGGAGTAAAGGTCCTTTACTCCCAGTGCGTGTTACCAACCGGGAGTAAAGGTATACCTTTACTCCCGGGTGGGCTTCCAACCCGGGAGTAAATGTGGGCTGCAGTTTCGTTTCCCGCGTGTTTTAAGCAATAGTCTTGTTAAATACAATAGAAATGCAATAGTTTTTGTTAAATACATAGTAAATTAAATAAAAGGCATAAAATTATTTTGTTAAAAATATGGATTTTCTTTTTCTTTATTGCACATAGGAAAAATCTATAACCTAACTTTTTTTTATTTTTTGTTACAATTATAAAACATAATGTAACTAATATTTATTATTTCGTTAATGCAAAAATGTAGTGTTTAATTAAAATTATTAAAACTATTGGTTTTGGACAGGAAATTTGTTTTCACATCATTTTAACGTTAATATTTTAATTTTTCATCACTCAATATCCTAATTTACCTTTTTGAGAGAGAAATCCCACCAAATCAAACATTGATTTAATTTGAAACATGACATAATAAACATCTGAATTCACAATTATTACATAATATCTCAAACACACACTACATTAAATCACTATATCATCAAGTGGGCACAACAGTGAACTTCTTCTTTACGTATGTCCCTTGGTTATGATCGCGTCGTAACCATGGAGTGTCCTCATCATTTACCAAGATGCTAGGGTCTTTGTTCACTTTGAATGGCGAAATTCGGTCATCCTTTTTATAATCTTCTGACATGTCCGACTTGTCCTCAATTCCCACGATGACTCTTTTCCCTGAAAGAACTATGTGGCGCTTTGGCTCTTTGGTTGAGTCATTATCGTTTTTCCCTCTTTTTGGTTTGGTAGACATATCATTGACATAGAACACCTGATTCACATCCTTGGCAAGGACGAATGGTTCATCTTTGTACCCAATATTACTAAGGTCTACTATTGTCATTCCATACTCGTTGTCTACTGTTACCCCGCCTCCGGTCACCTTAACCCATTGGCACTTGAACAATGGGATCTTCAAAGTAGGTGCATATTCTAGTTCCCATATTTCATCTATGCGTCCATAATATGTCTGTTTATTCCCATTCGGGTCTGTGGCATCTATACGGACACCACTGTTTTGGTTGGTACTCCTTTTATCTTGGGCTACTGTATAGAATATATTCCCATTTATCTCGTACCCTTTGTATGTGACGATATGCCATGATGGTTGCATAGCCAATAAATACAGTTGCTTATGGATGCTCTCATCACCTTGACATTTTTTTGCAACCAACCACCGAAAGTTTCCATGTGCTTACACGTAATCCAAGCTTCAGTCTTCCCTGGAAACTCGGATCATAAGAGATCCTTGTGTGTCTCAATATACGGATCTACCAAAGAGGAGTTCTGTAGAACTGTGTAGTGCGCTTTATTGAAATAATCATCATCCGTACCAATATATGTTTTTCTCCCTAGTGTCCCCTTTCCGCTTAGTCTCCCCTCATGTCTCAATTCAGGAACACCAATCGAGTCAAGGTCGGGAATAAAGTCAACACAGAACTCAATGACCTCTTCTGTTCCATAGCCCTTGGCGATGCTTCCTTCTGGGCGAGCACGGTTGTGAACATATTTCTTCAGGACTCCCATGAATCTCTCTAAGGGGAACATGTTGTGTAGGAACACAGGACCGAGAATGAAAATCTCCTTGACTAGGTGAACTAGGAGGTGTGTCATGATATCAAAGAAGGAAGGAGGGAACACCAACTCAAAGCTGACGAGACATTGAACCACATCATTCTGTAGTTTAGCTAGATCAGTTGGATCAATTGCCATCTGAGAAATTGCATTGAGGAATGCACATAGCTTCACGGTGGCTAGACGTACATTTGGAGGTAGAATTCCTCTTAATGCAACTAGAAGTAATTGCGTCATGAGAACGTGACAGTCATGGGACTTTAAGTTACATAATTTCTTCTCTGGCACATTTATAATACCCTTTATATTCGAGGGGAATCCAGATGGTATCTCGATGTTGTTTAAGCATTCAAACATGATTTCCTTCTCCTCTTTGCTTAGAGTGTAGCTGGCAGGACGTAAGTAATGGCGTCCATCATCTGTCTTCTCTGGATGCAGGTTGTCTCTTTCTCTCAAACAACGCAGGTCCTATCGTGCTTCAAATGTGTCCTTAGGCTTTCCATACACACCCATGAAGCCTAGCAGGTTCACACAAAGATTCTTCGTTAGGTGCATCACGTCGATCGAGCTACGGACCTCTAGGACTTGCCAATAGGGTAGGTCCCAAAATATGGACTTCTTCTTCCACATGGGTGCGTGACCATTAGCGTCGTTTGGAATAGGTTGGCTGCCATGTCCTTTTCCAAAGATGACTTTTACATCATTGACCATATTGAGTACATCCTCACCGATTCGGTTGCGAGGCTTGGTCAGGTGGTCTGCCTTTCCTTTAAAGTGCTTGCCTTTCTTTCTTACGGGGTGATTTGCAGGAAGAAATCGATGATGGCCAAGGTACATGACCTTTTGACATTTTTTCAAGAATACACCTCTAATATCACCGAAGCAGTGTGTGCATGCATTATATCCCTTGTTTGACTGTCCTGAAAGATTACTTAGAGCAGGCCAATCATTGATTGTTACAAACAACAATGCTCGCTGATCAAAGTGTTCCTATTTGTACTCATCCCACACACGTACACCTTCTTTATTCCACAAAATGAGAAGTTTGTCAATAAGTGGTCTTAGGTACACATCGATGTCATTGCCAGGTTGCTTTGGGCCTTGGATGAGCACATGCATCATAATGAACTTCCGCTTCATGCATAACCAAGGAGGAATGTTGTAGATACTTAGAGTAATAGGCCAAGTGCTATGACTACTGTTCTGCTCTCCAAAAGGATTGATACCATCTGTACTTAAAGCAAACCTTAAGTTTCTTGCGTCATTTGCAAACTCCAGGAATTCTCTGTCGATTGCTCTCTACTAGGACCCATCAGCAGGGTGTCTCAACATATTGTCTACCTTACGGTCTTCTTTGTGCCATCGCAACAATTTTGCATGTTCTTTGTTTCTGAACAGACGTTTCAAGCGTGGTATTATAGGAGCATACCACATAACCTTGGTAGGGATTTTCTTCCGCAGACGTTCACCCTCAACATCACCAGGGTCATCTCGCCTGATCTTATACCGTGATGCATGGCATACCGGGCATGCATCCAATTTCTCGTACTCTTTGCCACGGTACAGGATGCAGTCATTAGGACATGCATGTATCTTCTCGATTTCTAGCCCCATAGGACAGACAACTTGTTTTGCTTCGTAGGTAGTGGCAAGCAATTCATTGTCCTTCGGAAGCATCTTCTTTTGGATTTTTAGTAACTCTCCAAATCCCTTGTCAGATACACCATTCTTTGCCTTCCATTGCAGCAATTCTAGTGTGGTTCCCAACTTTTTCTGCCCCGCATCACAAGTTGGGTACAATAATTTCTTGTGATCTTCTAGCATCCGCTCGAACTTGATCTTCTCCTTTTCACTTTCACATTCTCTTTATGCGTCATGAATGACCTGACAAAGATCATCAGCCAGATCATCTTCTGTGGCTACCTCTTCTTCAGCTTCTCCCATTGCAGTATCATTGAAGCACACACCATCGGGAATAATATCATTGTCGTCCCATTGTTCTTCTTCACCTTCTTCTATTACAACACCGGTTTCTCCGTGCTTCGTCCAACAAATATAGTTTGACATGAAACCTGACTTGAACAAGTGTGAATGAAGAATCTTTGAGCAAGGATATTCCACCGTATTCTTACATATGGCACATGGGCAGCACATAAAACCATCGTGTTTGTTTGCCTCGGCCGCACGTAACAAAGAATGCACATCGTCAATGAACTCTTGGGAGCGGCGATCAGCATTGTACATCCAATGCCGGCTCATCTGCATTACATGACATAAATACCATATTAAAACCTAGATCATAATTAATTATTTATACAACATGCGTGCCACCACAAAAGGTACAAATTTATGAAAGCATCGCTACAATGTAGACAATCCCAACTACCACTAAAAGAACTAAAGCTAAAATACATTTTAGGAGCACAAGGATTTCGTGACCAATCTCAACTAAAACAGACAGATCCCCTAATTGTGCAACATCTTTGGGCTTCTTCGGCTAGATCATTGCCTCATTAGCCGCCGTATCTGCATGTTGTACAAGATATTTTTGCACGAGTTCAACATACTCTTCCTCCCAGTAGAAGCCTGAACATCGTCCACTGCCATCCCACTGAAATTAAAACAAAAAATTAGAACTTTAATCACAACCATCATGAAAATAGGTATAAACTAACCATAATCATTAAATACGATAAAATAACTCACATTGCGATCCGGACACTTGTAGAAGATACGATCCTTGTTGGGACCCTCCTTCTTCACTCGGTACTCCATCACAATCTTCGTCTCATCACGACACTTGCCGCATGGAATGAGAGGGAGGCCCGGCCTAAGTCGCTTTGGAAACCCATGAGAGGCCGAGGACCCGGAAGCAGTTGCCATCTACTCTCTAAACTCATTTTTTAATACACTATAAATTTCTCATTTTATAAACAAATAAAATTAACAAACTATAAAATTATCTATATCTCTAAACAATGAAGCAGTTGCCATCTTCTCTCTATACTCATTTTTAATACACTATAAATTTCTTATTTTATAAACAAATAAAATTAAGAAACTATAAAATTATCTATATCTCTATACTCATTTTTTAATACACTATAGCTCAAAAACATGTTTTAATAAATAACCATCCGTACTAGTTGACCTTGCTTACGTGATCATCTCGGCGAGCATTTCTCTACTGGACGGAACCGTACTTGGTCAAGGAAGAGCTCCGATTCTACGAGGAAGGGAACACGGTCTTCTACGACCATTGTCGCTCTCCCTCGTAGAATCAAAGCTCCTCCTTGATGTCCGTTACCACTCGATAGAGAACATGCTCGCCGAGCTGAACACGGTCCGCAAGTTCAACTAGTACGAATTTTCTAACTATTTTCTAAGTTTTTCATTTCATAAAAAGTTAAAATAAAAAGTACGGTGATTGACAGACTACTGTGACGATATCGGGACATGTGAATAAATAACCATCCGTACTAGTTGAACTTACTTACGTGATCATCTCGGCGAGCATTTCTCCACCGGACGGCACCGTACTTGGTCAAGGAAGAGCTCCGATTCTACGAGGAAGGGAACACGGTCTTCCACGACCGTTGTCGCTCTCCCTCGTAGAATCAAAGCTCCTCCTTGATGTCCGTTACCGCTCGACAGAGAACATGCTCGCCGAGATGAACACGGTCCGCAAGTTCAACTAGTACGGATTTTCTATAATTTTCTAACTATTTTCTAAGTTTTTCATTTCATAAAAAGTTAAAATAAAAAGTACGGTGATTGACAGACTACTGCGACGATATCGGGACATGTGAATAAATAACCATCCGTACTAGTTGAACTTGCTTACGTGATCATCTCGGCGAGCATTTCTCCACCGGACGGCACCGTACTTGGTCAAGGAAGAGCTCCGATTCTACGAGGAAGGGAACACGGTCTTCCACGACCATTGCCGCTCTCCCTCGTAGAATCAAAGCTCCTCCTTGATGTCCGTTACCGCTCGACAGAGAACATGCTCGCCGAGCTGAACACGGTCCGCAAGTTCAACTAGCACGGATTTTCTATAATTTTCTAACTATTTTCTAAGTTTTCATTTCATAAAAAGTTAAAATAAAAGTACGGTGATTGACAGACTACTGCGATGATATCGGGACATGTGAATAAATAACCATCCGTACTAGTTGAACTTGCTTACGTGATCATCTCGGCGAGCATTTCTCCACCGGACGGCACCGTACTTGCCACGGAAGAGCTCCGATTCTATGAGGAAGGGAACACGGTCTTCCACGACTGTTGCCGCTCTCCCTCGTAGAATCAAAGCTCCTCCTTGACGTCCGTTACCGCTCGGCAAAGAACATGGTCGCCGAGATGAACACGGTTCACAAGTTCAACTAGCTACTTTAACCTTCTTTCATGTAAATATGCAAGCTTGAAGTGATTTTGAGCTCAAATTGCTTACAAATGAAAAAACCACAATAAAGAACCATATATATAGTGAACAAAATGAGATAAGACAATGGTGAAAAATGAGAGTATGAGATTGGTAACCTTTACAACTGAAGAATCGACGGAGAAATTGAAGAAATCGATGGAGGAATCGAAGAATGGATGGAGGAACAATGGAGGGAGGGAGGAAGCAAGAACACTACTGCAGTGAGCTTCAAAATGTGCTGAGCTCGGGCTCGGGGAGGAAGGAGACAACCGGGATATAAAGGGGGGACCTTTAGTCCTGGTTGGTGGCTCCAACCGGGACTAAAGGTAACTTTCCAACCCCGGGCGCAGCCATGGTCCGGGAGTAGACCTTTACTCTCGGTTGGAGCCACCAACCGGGAGTAAAAGTATACCTTTAGTCCCGGTTGGTGGCTCCAACCGGGACTAAAGGTCCTTGCCACCTCTGTCTGGCGCAGTAGCCATTGGGCAGGGACCTTTAGTCCCGGTTGGAGCCACCAACCGGGACTAAAGGTATCTCTAGTCCCGGGCGCAAAAAATTCCGGGACTAGAGCCCATTTTGGCCGAGGATCAAAGGTCTGTTCTCTACTAGTGAGGTTGAGACGGAGTTGGTGGACGGAGGAGGAGGTCATAGTAGGTGATCGTAGCTAGAGTGGGTGTGGGAGCCGGATGGACTGTCCATGGTAGTAGGATAGTAGGAAAACATGAGTGGTGGTTTTCCATGATCATGGGCCTATTCGCTTGAGAAAATTTAAAAACACTAGGAGCCGGTGCCTTTTGGTTGCAAGCCTCCTCACTCTTTAATTGTGCTACAGAATGCAAGGAGTCTTAAAGCCAAAGTAGAAACTATTGGTCTTTGTTGATAGTGTGTGGCAAGCCTCCTCACCAAAAGCACAACTAGATCGAGGTAGTATACCCTCCTAGGTCCCAACGTGCAAAGGTCGCCATGCAGGATTGTTTGCAGAATTGATGCTTGTGAAAGTTTTAAGGGGATGCGAAGTTAAACTCTAGCACTACTACTTGGCAGCGACGACTAGACCCTTCTCTTCTACGGCCCCGTTTGGCTTACCCCATATCTGGCTTGTTCGGCTTCTTTTTTCAGCCGGAACAATGTTTTTCTCTCACAACATTTTAGCTAGAACAGTGTTTTTCAGCCAAGATTCAGCAAGTCGAACGGGGCCTACCATGGAAAGTTCCATTTTGAAACCCCGGTGCTACTTTTCATATTGTGTCACTCTTAAAACACATGTGGCCATCCCACATAGCATGATAACAAGCCATGGGATCATCACAACGACAATGATTGAGTCCATCACTAGTTTTTCCTCCACCAACTTTGCATTCTCTAGGCCAACTCCTGGCAGAGATGACCAAACGCTCCCCTTGAGCTCCCAGGCTAACTATTGGCAGAGAAGGACCTTCCCCTGGAAGATCAATCCTTTGAACAAGGAGATGGATGCTTCGATCATTTCTTCCCATCGCGCACGACTATTGACCGAGGAGTAAATCATAGTTAGGTTTCATGAAAGCTTAACAAGATAATGTGATGATTCGTTCAAAAGGAACACATGATAAACAAGTCTACTACATTATCAAGAAGATATTCCATTGAACTTAGAAATGACTCCAAAACAAGAAACTATGCACATCATTTTATGTTGTTCCCACAGACAACTATACAAAGTTCAGTGGACTGATCATCAGACAGTGTCAGCTTTATCAACTTCTCCATGCTCTTTTAGCCTTCGAATATGATCAGGTTGGGTCACCTTGTTTATCTTGCGAAACAAGATGTAGTATAAAACTGGACCCCTCACCAACTTGGTATTCAAGTACTAATAACTAAAAAATGAATCCAGATAAGCAACAATATATTATTTCATATATTTTCTTTGTAATAACTATTTAAGTTGAAAATTGCACCTCCCATATCTTCTGCAAATTCTTTGTGACAACTACTTTCACATCAATGAATAACAAATTTATGCTTCTTGTGAAAGTCAATAACCAACAAAATCTAATGATTTGCATCCTTGTAGAGGATACGGACAAATAACTAGAAAAAGAGTAATGAGGTCAATACAAACAATTGGGATAACACATCTAGTAACCCAGAAAAGTGTGTGTGATGGTTCGAGGGGGCACAAACCTCTTGGTCTAAGGTGGTATAGCTTCAGAAAGTTGATCGACAACAGAGTTTCTAGGTTCTTTTTCTATCAACCGATTCTGCAATGAAATAGAAGATATAGTCATCTTGGATATAAACTAGTCATAACTTAGAATCATGCTAAGTGCTCAGGTTGATACTTACCATAGTACTCCAAGAAAGCATGATTTTATCATTGCATTGTTTGTTCCACAAATACCTCATGCAATCCACAAACACCACGCTCATCCAAACATTTGATTTCAAGCAGTCTACACAATCTTGTGTTGTCAGATGATATCTCTCTAAGCAAACTATTTTTTTACTACCTTCATCCTTTTCCATGTCTTGCTTTGGCACAATATGATCATTGTAGAAATTATCTTGTGTTTTCGATTCTTCCAACTTTTCCTTCAATATCTTGCATTTGTCTGCCACTATATCAACGATGCTTACTTTTGTATGGTCCGCTATGTCTGATTGACTCTCATATAAGTAACCATTGAATACTTTTGCCATTTCCGACGACAACATAGATGAGTCAAACATTTTTTTCAAGGAAGGAATGTGGATGCTTGTGTTGTCCTTTTTGCCTTTCTAGAAGGGACACACAAACATTTATTGAGGAATGCTTAATAATAAGAAGAATTATTTTCTTTTAGCTTCTACTTGGTGTTACTTACATTTGTAGTTATCTTCGATCTGACATGTCTTTTGTAGGCACGAGAAGCAATTTCCTTGGTCTTGTCCTAAAAAGTGTTTTGATTGTAACATATGTATGTAACAATATTATACATATATGATCTAAATAACTTGTTAACCACGATGGAACATTTATCAGCTTTTGGAATATTGTTCAAGGCATAGATGGTTCTATGCCGGGTTTCAGCTAAAAGTGGAATTTCAATCACACTATGTACATATTTTACACAGTTAGATAAACATGAAGGCACATAAATTGTCTCACGGTGGAAACTATATATGTGGCTTACCTTGATTTTATCAAAATAGGTCAGTTTATGTTCGGCGTCATATTCTAAAGTCAATGCAGTAATTTTGTCCACCGTTTCAACATTGTATAGAAATGGGTGTGAGGAACTTTTACGTCGTCATTCATATGACAATCCAGATTGTCCACGTAAAAGATCTGCCAGACATATTAGACATATAACTTATGGGCAGATTACATTAGGACGGATTGCTGTTCTAAAAATAAAAAGAGGTTTAAGATGCTTACAAGCAGTAGAGTTGGGTTAGGAATGTTTGTTTGCTTATTACATTTGAGTAATTTGAGCATCGATGCCACATTTTTATTATGTTTCTTGCACCAATCAACGTGACCTATCCTATCTAGGTCCCATACAAATTTCACATCCCTTTGAAGTATATTCAGAGAAGTGCCCATAAATAATAGTTTGTTGAACAACATTGTGAGGAAGTACTTCACTTGAAAATCAGAATTTGTTTCCTTTTTATTTAATCGCCTCAACCATAATATCAGCTGTAATATTTTCCTCCTTTTTTCTTCTTTTTTCCTCCCCTTCCCCTCCAGCTTTAGATGTTGAAGAATTTTTCTTCGTCCTGCAACTACATTCAAAATTTACCAAAATGAAGTTCACATAGTGTCACAGAACCGACCAATTTATAAGAGCACAAGTACAAAAACAATCGCCGAAACGATCAAATTCTCGCACTTGAGCCCATATAAACCCGGTAGTCAACTGAAATCTCGAAGGATTTCAAACCAACTTGCATACAACCAATATCACAGTAATTCAACATAACATATCGTACGTTACAATATTTCACAGACGTTTGCAAATAGATTACATCACCTCAGAGTCATCGTTATTACAAAACAAGTCTTGTAAAGTACCCAGAAGCAAATAGTTTAACTTACACACCCGAGTTCAAATACAAATACTGGTTCGCTGATCACAACCCGCAAAAGCATTCAGATAAGAGAAACGGAGTTCATGCCCATGATCTAGTCTTCATCACCTGCCGGGTGGAAACAATACTTACAGAATCACTGATATAGAAGGTCATCTGCAATAAGAGGGAATAAACCCTGAGTACGAGAATGTACTTAGCTAGACTTACCCGTCGAAAACCAAAACAAATGACACCAAGGATTATGCATAGCTTAATTTAGTGGATCTAGCTGACACTTTCTTTTTGCGGAAAAACATAAGTAATAATGATCAACTCATAACCTGAACTAGCAGTGACTTTTAGCCATTAGCATGTCATCTATATTAGCACCTGTACTAAGCAATCATTTTATTAGGGTGCAAACATTAATAACCATATCAAGTATACATTGTGGCAACATTATCATCATCATCCATTTAACCATATCGTTAAATTAATTGAATCTACATTGCCGCTGCTCAGTCAAGTTCTCACTATCCGAGAGAGACGGCGATTTGAATTGATTCCTATCCAGCTGGAGGGGTATTCCTAACACAAACCTTGCTTCCCCCGTCAGGGTCGCAAACAAGTCACCGTTGGTACAATTTAGAAGTCGCGAGTCTGAACAGTGCCGCAAAATCAGAGAACCACTCTGCCATGAGTGCTCGGTGACTTAACCCGCCCTTGGGCTTACGCCAATGGTTCCCTGCACATCCTTACTTCCATCCAGATTGTGGACCCCTGCTCGCGTCCCCGGCCTAAACCGAGCTACTAGGCTTCGTGGTCAGAACGACTTATCCGGCCAGCTAAGTGTTAGGATGCGTTCAACATGACATAAGGACGTACAGCGTATCGGTCCAAAAACGACTCAGACGGAGTCACTATGTCCAAACCTACACAAGACTCCGCCCAGTCTTAATTCATTATTAACATGGTTCTTTTCCACGATAGCAAATATAGCCAACCGTGATCCACCCTATCCTAAAGCTCGCAGGTGACAGGAAATCACCTGACTTCTACCGCACTAAGCATGGCTAAGCATTTAACCCGTTCCTGAACTTAAATAGGATTCCAGTGCGATATCTGGACAAGGATGGATATATAATGCAATAATTGGTTCCAACCAATTCCTATACTTAATGCATCATCAACGAATAAAAGATACTCAATGTATTTGTAAAAACATGGGAGGCTTAATATGCTCCGGGGCTTGCCTTTCAGGAAAGAGGAAGGACAGTGGTCAGGGCACTCGGGCAACTCCTCCTCGGCGGCTACTTCGTCGGCTTCCTGCACCTTGGGCTCCTCCTCCTGGTTGGCTCCCTCGAATTCTAGCAGCGTCACTCCCTCCGGCACACCTATTGCATGTATGCGTATGATAAATATCATGGATGCACATGAATGAAGTTAGGGATGCTCGGGGAATGCACATGCTCACTGCAGTCCGCATATTCCACTTAAGCTCTATTCAAATCACTTTAACTTACCAAGTTTATACAACCTAATATATAATTGCTCATCTTTAGTTAAGAACCTAGCACCTACACCTAAGCATGTTCTCAAGTTAGGCTAGCTCCTAAAGAATCAACAAGAACATTGCAACAAGCATACACTCAAGCATTTGTATCTTAGCAAAATGGAAACTATATAGTGGTACAGTAAACTGGCCATAACTGGAGATTTAGAACTCCAAATGACATGCAACAAGACAATTTGGAAAGCTTATAAAATTGGCTACAATTCATTTTTAGACCTCGAAGCATGATTCCAACCTTTACTAGCTCGAACTCTTTAATCAACAGATATCTGTCTTAACAAGACAGAGAACCGGCAAAGCTGTGATCCAACTTTAAACGACTGTAACTCCTAAACTACTTGGCCAAATGCCACCAAATTTTGACAGGAGCTAGATACATCAGTTATCTACAACTTTTGTATTCATCACATTCACATCAAACCAAATTATCATGGGAAACTTTATAAAGTCCCCAGATCTGTCCAGAGGGACATAATGCCAACAAAATAATTATTAACTTATGATGTAAACACATAATTGGACAAAACTAACTCTACTCACTTATTACACATATAACAAGAACACCAGAAAGTAAGGTGTTCATTACCAAATCATTTCTTTTAATACATTTCTTAATTTATTTAATTAATTGGGGGAAATGGTAAACATGTATGAAAACTACACCATTCAATCTACAAAAATTACAGTAGGTACTACATGCTCTAAGTAGACAACTATAAAAATTTCACACCATTTGAGCAAGTATAACAGCCTACGCAAAAATGATAAGACATAATGGCTTAAAATGACATAATTAGGAATCCTTAGTGAAAAGTGTCAAGCAACAGATTTCATATTTTTCCTAGCATCCATAAGGTACTAGGATACTCCCCACAAAGTTTCATGGTCATAGGATTCCTAGATAATTTACAAAAATTCACACAAGTATTAATCAATGATAAAAGGAAAATCTATAAGTCAAAAACCATACATGCAATGACTCTCAAATTTTTACCAGAGCTTCTACTAAGCACAAATAGCTTACCCACAAAATTTCATAATTTTTGGATCACAGAAACTCAAGATATAATTTAAACAAGTTTGCATGCATTTAAAAACACATTTCAAGTTCCTATTTAATTCATCCAAAATTTCTACTTCAAGTGTTCATGTCATATTTTTCTTAAATACCAGACTTCACTGTGATTCTACCAAAATTAGAATCACTCCATTTGGATCTACCAATTTGGAGATACAAAATTCACAAAATAGCATTCAAAACTGCAAATTTGAACTATCCTACAGCTAAACGGTCACTGACGTGTGGGACCCGTGTGTCAGTAGACCCCACTTGTCAGCGACACAGAACAGGGGAGGCGGCTTGCGACGGCACGGCAACGGCGAAGCTCGCCGACGGTGGCTCCTCCGGCGACACCGAAGGCACCTACGTGATCTACGTGACGAGACGAGTCGATTGGTGCTACCGGCAAGACCTAAGGCTCATCGGAGGTGGCTCATCGCCAGTGAAGGCGGCACGAGGTGATGACGACGGCGAGCCCCTGCTGCCTCATCCGAGCTCGGTATGAGCTCCACGAGGTCACTACGGAGCTATCCAAGCAGAGAAAGGAGGACGAGAAGGTCTCGGTGGTGGTTGGCCGCGGTGAGCTCCGCTCCGGCGAGGTGCGGCCATGGAGACGGCGGTGGAAAAACGGCCAATGGCCCTCACCTAGGGCTTGGATGGCGCGGCTAGAAGGTCGACGAGGTAGAGGAGGACATGGCGGAGCTGTGGTCGAGCTGGAGGTCGCATTTTTGCAGCGGCGAGCGAGCTAGGCGACGGCAAAGCTTGCTCGGCAATGGCGGAGCGGCGGTGCTCTGTTGCTGCGCGTGGTGGAGGCGAAGGAAATGAAAAATGGACTGGTGAGCCAGTTAGGCAGGCGGACGTGGGTTCAAGTCATGGCCTGCAGCGCCAGGACGGCCGCGGCGCATGGCCTGCGCGGTCAGGCGGCCGGCGACGAGTGTCATCCACGCGGCGCTCGTTTTCTGAAACCGGATAGTCACTGTAGCGTCGATTCAGCGAAACCAATCAGCCTGACAGCAAGGATTGACAGCGTTTGATCTCTTAAACCGGGAAGAATCAGTGCAAACAATATACATGAAAGTTGTAGAGCTATGATAGGGCTCCAACAATGCTTTAGAAATCATCAGCTAATTCTCAATGGATCACGAGTTATATCAAGCCAAAGTCAGCTCGATCAAACTGACATTGCATCTTAGACTTAGAAAATTTTCTACGTGTTGAATCAGCCCTCAACAGTGACTTGTGGGCCCTTTTTGAGCATGTTGTGCTCATTTTCATAACTTGGCTTCTAAACAAAGTTTGTTCCTTATAAAATTTGCTACAACTTTGCTTTAGGTTGCTCAGACATGCAAACACTCTAAGCTACACTTTTTAAATAGTCAAACAAAAGAGTTCAGGAGTCAAAACAAGTCAAACCACTATTTGAAATCATAATTAGGCAACATGATCAACATGAACAATGTCCCAAATGATATTCTAAGTGTAACTAAGTTACTTAAGAGAATTATTAGCCACACCACACATTGGTCACACAAGAATCAAGCATTGTATGTACTGAAACAAGGAAAAACCAAGGAAATGTTACATTTGTTTCATAGTCATGTTTCACATGTTTCATGATCTTGTTGCATAGTACTGACTAACCATGTTTCACTAAAGTGAGTTGCACATGTTGCACTTGAGTGTTGCACACTTTTCATTTCATAAAAACAACACACATGAAATATAACAATATGTTGCAATGTTTCGAAAACATGTTTCATGCAATATAAGCTCATGAATGGATGAATGATGCTCATGTTCATGAAATGCAAGTGCAAATGTGGAAGCCAAACACCTGGGGTGTTACACATAGCACCATAACTATGTACTCATACTCACATATACCAGAAACATTAGAAGAAAGATGGTCAAAGGAGATTACCGTTTTGACTTCATTTTTTCTCCCACATTCTTATCTGCCCCCAGCATTGTCCTCCTCCCCCATCACCCCTATTCCTTACAACACAGAATATAACATCTCAAATTTTAGTATGAATTCAATAGTACCCATTGCAACATTATATATATTAGTAAAACCAGAAGAAGGTGGTTAGAGAATATTACCCTTTCGAATCCTCCTTCTATGTTCCTTTTTTTTCCCGTCAAATCAATTCCCAAATCTATCGAAGCTTTGCGTGGCTCCACATATGAAGTGTTATTATTCACTAACTGAAATGATTTCACTGCCCACTACCTTGAGTGCCAAAAACAACATGCACGACTTCCGATGTGATAAGTCGTGCATCCCCTATCTCTAACTCCTACATAAAACAACAACCTTCCCCTCCTTAGCGGTGATCATCAAACCATGCTTTCCAGGAAATTTTGAGGGTGACTAGGGACTGAAGAAGTGAAACGTTGAATTAGGGGTTTTAACAGTGCACCTTGGAGTTCAAAGTCTGAATGGGAAAGGGAGTGAGTGGATAAGCCCTTCTAGTGACGTGAACTTAGGCTGGTCGCTATCGGTGGCCTGCCTCAGCCCGTGCTCCGCGGCCAACCAGTTGCTTGAGTAGAAGTTGGAGGTCAGCGGCGTCGGTGAACCTAGTGCGCTCTCGCTGCCCGCATCTGGCTCTGTCCATCATGAATATTAGGGTCAGCTCTAGCCTCTAAAAAGAAATTGACAATGTTCGCTAAGCCAATGCTAACTCCACCTAGTAACATAGTTGTCACAGGTGAACGTTGGAAGTTCACGTCAGCACCAGCCTAGATAATTGTAGAATAAGTAGCTTTAGATAACATGCATGTATGATTTACAAACATGTTTAGCACCCGACAACTATCATGAACTGTGCTAATATTGCACAACAAAGGCTCGTCCAAGAGAATAGTTCATTAGAATCAACAAACGGTGACACTCTAGCAACAAATTTGCTAATCAGAGCTGTGACAAATTCTAATGGAGTCAAACCATCCCTGTTTTCCACCTTGGTAGAAGAGACCAGAGCATTGGCAAGGTCCTCAGCAAGTTGGTCCATTGGCCTTTGCCTGAAAGTGACAGTTCCCTTTAAGTTTTAGCCTTGCGACCATACTCCACTAGAACCCAAAGACTTTGATTTCTCACAAGGTGGCTGCGGAGTCCTATAAGCAACATCCGCTAATCCATGGTTTGCACCGTTTATGGTTGAGACAAGGACAATATCTGATCATCTTTGAGCCCCCAACTTTCATTCTTGATTAATGAAAACATTCTTGGCAAATGCTTTCACAGTTGTTCGTCTTTTAAAAATCCAAGAATTTCACCTCTAACAAAGAAATACAAATACCCTCGATTGTCCCTATTAATCATTACTCCGACAACGAAGGCCAACACAATAGGAAAGAAATCCTATGATGTTATCCCATATTAATGTATCTAGAGCGATGGCTTGATTTGAGCACTCTAATTTCTTCAAAGTAACAGGACCGGAGGCACGACCCAGCCAATTAAGGCCAGGAGCGCATCATCGGTAGAAGGGTTAAGTATGTCGGTTCTCTTCGTGATGCGAACCGACTGACCCGACCCAAGGTCCATGTAACACCCTGGTGTTACGATCTCGCTAAGCACTGAGATTATGGCCTGAGAGATAGATCTATCATTATAGTGAGTTAGTTACGTAAATGCCTATATGTGTTAATGAAAAATCCTAACGCGAAGAGTAGAATAAGTAGTTCTAAACATTGGCACGAAAGCAATTTTTATAAACAAGAATACAATACGACTTGTATATAGTACTTAAATAAAATTCAAAGAATGAGTTTTTGTTGCATTTAAAATGTCGAGTAACAAACTTTAGTGCTTCAGCCGTGTTTGAAAATATATAAAGTTGGCTTGGAAAATGAATTTTGAGAGCTAAAAGGATATATAATGTGGGTAGAAAAATTATGCCTTCAGCAAGGTAAGAATGTCATGAGTGTGTTAGTATTCTTGTTTCAAGTGTTGATGTGATGTTTGTTAGTTTAAAATTAGTAGGAAAAGGAACGAAAATGGAAAAACCTAGTTCCCAATGGTGTTGATAAAATAATGGTTTGGTTTGAAAAAACAATTTTTATAGAGCAAAAATAATATAGAACATGTGTTGAGGTTTAAATAAATTTGAAGTACAAGTTGGGTAGAGGAAAATGCAACTTTGGATTTGGAGAATGAATATTGTTAACTAGTGTTTTGCTAGCTCAAAAATCGAATTTAGAGCTGAAATGAACTTTTACGTGCCAACGACAAAAACCTGAAGTTACATTTAAAAATACTACTTTTGGCTAATTGTTTCGTGCAAAATAATTAAATAGTGCTTTAGTAATTTTGTTTTCATGGTTTGGTATGAAATATGAGCTATCACATGAAATAATTGTTGGTGAGAGTTAATCGTGTTAAGAACTTAAAAAAATAGTTGAATGAAAATGAAAATGAAAACAAAAGTGCCGCTGCTGATCGCGCGCGTTCACGACCGCTCATCTCACCTACCTCGCCCCTGTCCAACACACGCGAGAGAACCGAGCCGCTGCTGCCTACTTCCCCTCGTGCTCTCCCTCTCGCTTGCTCTCTGCTCTCCCTCGCCCTCTCTTTTCGCCATGCACGCGCTGTGGGGGGTACGACCCTAGATACCCACGACAGACTACATGGGCTGCGCTCCTAGAGGCGTTCCAGCCCATAAGACGAAGACTTATGGTGCATGGTACTGCTCGGCGTATACCGCAAGACATCAAGGGCGATATCCTAAAGATACTATGAGATCTGTTAGGATATGTTCAATCCCATAATTCCTGTAATCTATTATTACTTATCGGTTGTCGGCGTAAAAACATGTCGATGCGCCTGGCACACAGTAAGCCAGAAGGATCTGCTTGATGGAGCAAGGCTAGAGATTCGCTTGGCTTCAAAGTAGGGCTAGCTGATCCTATGAATTCCTTCCCAAGGCGTGCCAGTCAATTTGATCTGCAATTGATAGGAGAGAAAGTTTATCAGTAATTTAAGGTAGAACATGCCGGTCTTTGCCCAGATAGTTCCAAGTGTGCCGCTTCAGGAGCAGCCAGACGGGAAAAATCGACTAAATGGCTGATACGCGAAGAAATTGGATGTTACGGACTGTCAAGCTCATGGATTGTGATTGATTTTATGTTGACAAGTACAATACACGTAGATTTAAGTAAAATCATCAGCTAGGTGGGTATTACCAGTGTAAAGCATTGAGCCGATGAATCTAACGAGAAAGGATATAACATGTGAACAAATCGACTATTTAGTACAAATGGATCTACAAACGCTCTGAATCTAATCTGTTACCATCAACAGTGAGGTTCGACCGGATCGATGGCAGCTATGATGATAATAACAAACCAAAACCGAAGAATCCATAAAACCATCTATACATTGATAGGCTTTCTGAACGACATGCTATATGTGTGAAAGCTCAACTGAATCGGCTGAAATAGCCGATTCAGGTGGAAAAGGGACTACAACATGTGAACAATCGACTATTTAACATGGACAAATTTATGAACTCATCAGACTTAACCTGTTATCTCTAACAGTGGGATTTGATCGGATCGATGATAGCCATGATAAAGACAACAAATCAAACCTTTAAAGTAAACAGATCTATTCATATTTAACAGAATCATGGAGACACACTATAGGTGTTAAAGCATAGGCGATCGGCTATTTAGCCAATGTAGGCATAACAAAAGGTCAAGGTCACGCCTGATCGAAAACAAATCTACCAACTAGCATCATCCGATCTAAAGTGCCATCAGTGGGGATCGATCGGATCGTTACAGCCATAATAGTGAACTATAGACCATATTTAACTAGCCAGCAAACCTCCTCAAGATCAGACATGCCTTAACTGCACACTATGCACGATCAAGATCGAAGTAGAACAGCCGATGAAACATAACCCATCGCTCAAAGTAAGAAACATAGTTTTGTAACAAAGCAAACGATGGACTAAAAGGATATGAAGCCGATCTAGATCGATCTTGACCGGGCAGGTTGATGTTGCTGAAACTAATGGCAATAAGAACATCAGCAAGATCGGTAACTTAATGAATCTACCCAAAGGATGCCACTCTTAGGTAGAGCCAATAACTTGACCTTAATCTAATTTGAGCAGTGGAGGTCAAACTTAACCGATGCAGCCGTACTTGAACTAGATAAGAATCGATAACTAGCTTATGCTAGAGCTCACAGTGAAGGTCGAACTTAACCGATGCAGCCTTACAAACCAAAGCATAAGCCATGATGGTACTTACAGACAAGCCGGAGGTTGGCCGGACCGATGTAGCCCTGCTTATTGAAGAACTCACCGAGATCTACACTACTCCTCCTAAGGGTTAGCGTAAAGCCGAAAAAGTAATTTGTATTGTTTGATTGGATGTTCTTTTTACAATAGCTGGGGTCCAATATTTATACCCAGAGCCTAAGCATGAATCCTACTCAAGTACGACTCATTACAATCTTTGGTATAAAAGAAAACATTCCTAACTTAAGATAACTTGGACCTTAATCTTTCCCTTTTTGTAGAGTCCGACATGTATGTCCCAACGCCAACCGTAGCTCATTGTCATTATCTACTGATGTCATTCAAAGAGAGCCGATTCTAGTGCCGCATCTGAATCAGCTGATATCAATCCTTATGCAATCGATTCCTTGATTGACACAATCTTGGAAGCTTCGAGTTCCCATGTTCTTCTTCCCAAATTTTGGTGTAAACATATGCCCCCCAATTTTGGGATAAAAATAATTTTATTCCAAAATTCCTATTTACCTATTTACCACGTTGCAACCGTTTTATTTCGAGATATACGCGTGACTCCTAATTTCTCGGTCCGAGTCTTATATAATATCCCAATAGTATCTTTTCCAACTTACTCGGCCCATTTGCTTTCCCCTTCTTTCTCGAGCAAATCTTAACAACCAAGCTGCCATCGCTAAGGCTTCAACCCTAGCAAATCCTCTACTTCATCAAGTTGTTCTTCAAGTAACCCTTCCTAGATTCAGATCTATTTTGACTGCAATGGCGACCAGTGACCACATCCCTGAGGCATGCTTCCAAGTTCCCGTTTTCCAAGTACCAGCCGCTACCCTACATTTCCTTTCTTCTCGAATTTATTTTATCTAGTTTCTAGGAAATAAGGAACGAAATCTTGATTCCATCGGCTATTGCTCCTAATGTCTATTTTCTTGGGCCTATGGGTGATCCTGATCCATTTGACTTTATTCATCAAGAAACCAACTGAATCCCCCTTCAAACAGTCTGTAGTGGATTTGTCCTCCTAGAACACCAAAACTCCCTTCAGAAACTAGCCCAAAATGACTAGAAGATGAAGAGATTGATTTCGCATGGTACCAGAGTAAAAGGCTGGAGATTGGGAGGTTTATGACTTGAATCAATGCTTGACACTCTCGTTGTCTGAGATGGAGCAGAATGATTCACTCCTAATTTCAACATATTATTTCTGGTCTAACACCCTAAATGCTTTTGTTTTTGGTCACGGTCCAATGACCATCACTTTGGCCAATGTTTATATGTTGATTGGCCTTAGAATAACAGGATCAGTGCAACCTTATGACTTTTTAAGTGCCAGATCCAAGAAATTAGCCAAAATATCTACTGCATAGGATGGGCAAGCTATATTCTAAATCATATTGGAGATGGGTCAACTGTTAGCGAAAGAGAATATGTGGCCTTCCTAAACATGTGGTTAGAAAGATTCATCTTCTGTGGGTCATCTTGTGGTCCGACTTACAATCATAAACTCATGACAGAGCATCTGGCAGTAGGCGCTGAAATTCCTCTTGGCAAATATCTATTGGGATCAGCTTACCATTTGATGCATCAGGTGGCCGCTCAGCTACTGAAGAATGAAGCAGTGCACACCATCAGCGGCCCTTGGTGGCTAATACAAATGTGTTAAACTTGTATATGCATAAGATTGTAAGGCCAAATCTCCAGAATTTGAGTTTTTTCTTCTCCAACTTTGATGAGGAATACAGAGGCGAAGAAGGAAGAACTCGTCAGTGCATGAACTATGGTGAAGCTACATCGGCCATAATAATTGCTATTGATGTTGGCCATCTCTTCAAGAAATTTTATAGAGGGTTTGATGTAGATATCCTGACTTGGCTACCCTATGATGAGGATGAGAACAATGAGTTGGTCTTCCCATTCAAATTTCAATTTGAATCAGGCTGCTTAGACGAAACGGCGGCTGCAATCTTCAATTCCTTCATCAAACCTTGTGTTCTTCCAGCCAAATTTTGTCATGACCATGGCAAAATGTCTATAGGTTTCTTCCTTCTAGGCAACCTTCTAACCTATGAGTTTTACAACCCTTCTTTTGTAGCTCATCAGTTTGGTCTTAGTCAACTGCCTCTTCAACTATTCTTCAAGAATATACTGAAGCCAAGAGAGGGTATTAGTGAAGTGTTAGAAGCTTCTAGAGTCTTTCAACTAGCATCAGATCTTCCTTCTTTTTGCTTGCATGACTGGACAAGAATCAACTTCACTTCCAACCTTTTTGACTCTTGGTGGCAAGAATGGTACTCCCATCTCTTTTGTGGGTCGGGCCATCCTAGATGCATAACTCTAGATGGAGAGTTTGCTTCCGACAGTGAGGTAACTTACCATTCCTTTTTAGAAAAATTATTCGATGAATCCCCCTGCCAACTGTTCTAACATTCCTTTTTAGGACACTAAATTTGATCCCCCAAGCTTGGAAAGGAAGGGGAATCCTATAGATTATCAACCACCATGCCCAGCCTCAAGAATATGATCAGTTGCACCTCCACTGAAGAAGCTGATGAAAACTCATGCTACATCTACAATTGTAACATATCAATCTTCAAAGCGCAAGGTGGCCCAAGAGACAACCCAGAAAACTATTACTGGGAAAAGACTTCATAGAACGAGACCATCGACTGCTTAGGTAAAACAATTTATCCTCTTCCCAAAATGATATTCAATCTCTAATTCTGATTCTTTCATTGCAGTTATCGACCATTGCATCTCAACCTGCTCTAGGTGCGGAACTGTTGTCCCAGGTGTTCAAGTCAGCATCAACTAAATCTTCATCGACTAATCCTCAAAAGGAGCCAATTTCAGTTGAAACAGCAGAAGATGTGAGTCCTTCCATTTCACCCCCTGATGCTGCCAAGGTATTTTTTCTCAAACTTCTTGATTTTCATTCAGTTTTTACCCTTCTTTGACCATTTACCATGACACACACTCCCTCAAGGAACATTCACTCAGGGGCAGGAATCTGACAATCTACCCATTCAAGGTGATCCTGCTGGCATTGAAA
The DNA here is from genome assembly GCF_019320115.1 of Miscanthus floridulus. Classification (NCBI taxonomy): domain Eukaryota; kingdom Viridiplantae; phylum Streptophyta; class Magnoliopsida; order Poales; family Poaceae; genus Miscanthus; species Miscanthus floridulus. The sequence goes on along the minus strand of NC_089587.1, from coordinate 108,390,900 downwards.
ATGATCCTACTGTTGTCGACACCCAAACTATCGATTCCCCGGTTCAGCACACAACTGATGGTAAGAAAATCATATATCTATTTTATCCCTCTGCAACAATCATGAACTAAAAATCTTCCTTGATGTTTGCAGATACCAATGTTGAGAGTTTAGAGCCGATTCAACCAGATACCATTGGTGCATCATCAGTTGTTCCTTCTTATTAGATAGAAGCTATCTCAGAGAAGGTACCGTATTTACTTCATCATTTATCTTATTATCAATTGACTCAATCCTCCTAACAAGATTTTCTTATGTATAGATACTTAATCTTCTAGCTCTGAGCTACTCTTTCAACCTTGAAGAGTATCTAGATGAAGACGAAATCAGCTCATCAGCCACTTCTTCTAAAGAAACTTTATCAGACGAGACCAGAAATTGGCTAAAGGATATATTGCGAATGCTTGAGAAGAATATAGCCGATTTGGTCCAAGATGCAGATTCAATGCAAAGAGTCTTCTTAGTCTTTAAGGATAATTCATCCCCAGTTCTTACCAAAGTCTTATCACCTTTATTCATCATCGAAGATCAAGCCCTGAAGGTGAAAAAGGCTCAGAGGAATCTATCCAACCGTGAAGCTTTATTGGCCAAGAAGAACTCTAATAGGCAAGAGGCCAAAGAGCTAATACAGCTGATTGATGATTTGAAGATTTCCTCCCTCAGGATTGATCCAGAGCTAACCCAACTGGAAATCAAGCATGCAGAACTTAAGAAGGAACTGGAGGATGTGAAGGCTGCCATTGATCGCCATAAGTCCAATCTGGCTCAAATACCCGATGCCATTAAGCAGAAGAAATAAGAACTACTGGCCAAGGTCAGAGAAGGCAGTGCCATCTACAGTAGCCTTGAGGATATTCCTAGATCAGCTAAAGAAGACAAGCAACAAATCATAGAAGAAAATGCTATTTGGCTAGAACCATTGAAAGCAATCCAGGATGTTCTAAACTTGTAATCTGCATATCAACATGTATTTTGTGTAGAATCGATGATAACCATATTTTCTATCGCCTTATTGTATTTCTTGTTTTGGCTAAAGAGCCAATTTGAAAATAGCTGATTCCAGATTTCTAACATTAATCCGATTAAGTCTGAAAACACAACCTTTATTAAGAGAATCCCCTCAACATTCTGTCTTTAGTTATCAACACCGCATTCTCTTTGGCATTAGCGTGGTGGCGCTTCGCCTTCTATTAATTGTGGTTGCCTTTTGCATGTCCTAAGATATCTACCACCTCGCTTCGTGGCTACAAATACCAGCCGAGGTCTTTAGCTTTGAACACATATGTACTTGCAAATGCTTCCGTTCCTTTGCACTTCTCTGCCCTCGCAAACTCTATAGCGGTTTTCTTCCCCTTCTCACAGATCCAATCAACCCTATGGCCGGTGAGGACAACCGAGGCAAACGCGCGGCGGAGGAGGTTCTAGAGGGGGACATGTTGGTGAGCCAGCGCCTTCGTCATATGAGGTGAGATCGATATCTTCTGCTCACGGCGATGAACTTTTCTAACTTGTTTATAGGTTCATCTTGAATGACAGCCTTCGTCCTCTTCCCAGGGCTAGCGAGCCCTCTAATGCCATATCTAATGCTGCCTCTATGCTGGACTTATCATCGGATTCCTCCGATTCCTACAATGGCAATGACGCCCGGCATTTCCTCCAGGAGTGGAGGGCAGCCCAGGACAGTTATTTCGAGGCAACTCAGGAAAACGACCAGCTTGAGATCCGCCTCGGGGTTTCTCAAGCCGCTCTTCACGCCGCTGAGGAAGAGGCCAGCGCTGCTCGGGCGCGGTTGGCCAAGTCCGACACCATGGTGGAGGGTAAGATGGATTCCATGAACACTTTTACTTTGATTTCCACTATCTTTATCTTGATAGCTCTTTTGTTTCTGTGATCGCCAGCCCTGATGGTGTAGTTAGAGTTCCTCCAACTTGCAGCAAATGTGGCTACGATGGCTGTCAACGCCTGGGGCCCCCTCATCAACGCCCATCTCCATGATGTCCTGGCTCGTGTCTAGGAGATCGCCCTTCATGGCGTTCATCATGGCGTGTCGGTGGCGCCGACCGTGGCGTAGGTCTAGACCGAGTACGAGCTCCATACCTTGGAGACCGGTTTCTCGATGGGCAATGGCCTAGAGGAGCATGAGGAGTTGATCGAGGAATTCATCGACAAAGCGGAGGCCATTGTGGACATCACATCCGCTCAGGATGTGATAAACAATGTCTTTGATTAGTTTGTATTTAGAGCAAAGTAATCAATGAATAAAGTCTTCTATTTTTCCATGATCGTATCTCAGCATATTTCTGCAATGTCTTTGTATACATCATGATTGTTTCTTTGTTTGTTTTTGTTCTGTAGGCGATACATCTTGTATCGGCTTTTCCCTCTTTTGGGTTAATTTTGAACTAGAGGTGATACCCTTCTGGTATCGACTATTAGAGCCAATGACTGAACAAATCGGCTATTAAGTGTTGATCCAAACGCTAGGATAATATTCCTTCAACATTTTTCATCGATCGCTTCTTGATAGGTTGCACCAGAACTCTTCAGACCAATGATTAAACAATTGATCGATCTAGGCCAAGCATCTCATTAAGCAAAACAATCTTTAAACTTCCTTTAATAAATCTATCAGCTCTGGCATGTACTCAGGATCTAACTTAGCGCTCACATATGTTGGCCTAGGCCTATCTCTAGGATCAATGTCTATCTCCTTTAATCCACCGGCCGACACAAAGCCACGCCCTAGCTTACCACCTGCACCATCTATCGGGTTATCCACTAAAACAAACTCTCAGAGCCGATTGCTTGGATCAGCTATTAACTTTCATCATTGATCTTAATGAAGCCTCCTTCCCATAGCTTGCTAGAAAAACACTTGAAGTCTTCCAGTTCCCAACATACTAGATCGACTGTTGCGATACTTACAGAATCATCAGTGTGAACCAGCTCAACATCGTCTCCATGCCACTGAATTGAGCATTGATGCATAGTCAACGGTACACAACAATTTGCATGAATCCAATCATGACCAAGGAGTAAACTATATGACCCTTTTCCATCGACTAGTATAGTGCCATGCTAACGCTATGGCTTCATTCAGGAATGTACATGGAAAACCAAACATTGAATTTTTTCCAGAGTTCAACTTTCACACAATTGTATATGACCATGTATATATAATCTGGGAAACACTTACATGTAACAAGGCATAATAAAGTTATTTCTCGCATTAACCATATAATTTACAATATGCCTAAGTCCTTAAACATGTCTTGGAGATCTTCATGGCCACTTCATGCAAACTTCATCCCAAATAATCAAAGATGTCGTACCAAGCTTCTTAAAGTAGATATAGCTTCTTAAAGTAACTCTATAATTCACTTTTGATAAATGAAATAAAAAATTGTATTTGATCTTTTTTAAAATTAAATAGTAGTTATAGTTGTAAATATATGTGCGCAACCACGATGGATATTTATTTGGTTGTTCCTCGTTTTCTCCCTCTCTCCCATCCTGTTTCTCTTTCTTCAGATGATTTTCGGGTATTAGAAAGCTAACTAATGAAAATTATTGGACAAAAGAAAAAAACATTTCTTCTTGGCATAATCAACTGATTTATCAAGTAAGTTTTAAGTACTCCATTTGTTTTAAATTATAAGTCGTTCCAGCTTTTCTAGATACATACTCCCTCCATTTCAAATTATAAGTCGCTTTGACATTTTTATTCATTCATTTTGCTATGTATCTAGACATATTATTATATCTAGATGTATAACAAAATGGATGTACCAAAAAAATCAAAGCGACTTATAATTTGGAATGGAGGAAGTAGTTTTTACTATGTATATAGACATAATGTATATTTAGGTGCATATCAAAAGCTATATATCTAAAAATTAGAACAAAACTAATTGTCTCTAGCTTGCGTGGTCTATTTCATAATGGCCTTTTATTTTCATAATCACGTGTCAAGTCGGTTTGTTTATTTTGTAAACTCGGTCGGGGCGTGTAGTGTGTTACTTTTATAACACAGTGACTCATCTCTTTGTAACATAGTGGTCTAACTCCTCTCTTTGATACCAAATGTGCTAAACCTCTTCATCGATCTCCACTCTGTGGCCCTAGACTGTAAGTGACCTATTTTGCTTCCTTGTCCAAGGTGCCGCCGTTGGTATTTTATCAAAAGAAAGGGGTAGACCTTTCCAGGTTTAGCCATGCTGCAGACGCTCCACTGCTCCTACTGACACGTGGGGTCACCAAACCAGGTCCCATGTGTTCTTGATGGAAACATGCGAGTGGGTATGTTGGCAAGTCTATCGCCATTCCTTATTGATGCAATACCAGAATAGCACGGAGAGTTTTGGAAGGGGCGCGTCAGATGGGGTCGGGCCCGGTGTGGGTTTTTCCATTATAATGACAATTCTAGAAATTGCCTTGATTGGAGTCACGGATCCCTCCTTCCTATTTGCCTTGATTGACTTCTATATTTGCCTTGACTGACTTCCATTGGTTTCCATTTTACCATAGCCTACGGGATGTGTGAGGCGTGCGTTGAAGCCTAGGCAGGGGAGATCCAAATAACGTTGGCCGTCGGTTCAAGTTGAAGCCTGTGAGAAAGGATTAATTAGGAGCCATAGATTTTAATGATACGGTAACCCTGGGTACAATTTTGTTGGTGCACAATGGTTGTAGTCTCTCAGCGGGGGACTTTTTTTGGGGAGACCTAGTATAGTTTTGATTGGTCCCTTATAGTAGAGATGATGAAGAATGTGGTGAGCAAAGTTTTACTTCCGATTGTCAACTCAACGTTCATTGCCCCTGTGGTCTTGGATGCATTACCCCCAAAATCCTTAAGCATCATGTCAGTCTCAATCAAATCTCCTAGTCCCTTGCCAAGTTTACGAAAAGTGGTATAAGACATAAGATTAACAGAAGCTCCTCCGTCCACAAATATTTTGCTCATTGGCTTCCCATCGATAAAACCTTTCACATATAAAGCCTTCAAGTGCCGATGCTTGGCTAGCTTATCGAATATAGCCTGTTGTATTACTGTCATCTTGGCAACTATCTCCTTATACTCCAATTCATCAAAAGCTAAATAGACTTCTTGATCTGTTGGAGCTCTAAATTCTGACGGCAACAAAAAAGCCATTTGAATATTAGCCGATGGTTGACCCCTATCGGCTGTTTGTTTAGCACGCCACACTTGAGGTCTGCCAAACACCTAAGCCTGTTCTAGCTCTTTGTTCCTTAGGTATTGCACCCTTCTTTTTTGGCTACTTGTCAAACCTCCTGGACACGATTGGCCTTCCTGCCAAATATATTCTTCCTCATTACTTTCTTCTTCATAATCAGGTTAGTTTTGATCAACAACTCGCTTCCCAAGCTGATCATGAACACTTCTATTTTTAAGTGCCAGTCCATATTATTATGATGATACTCATCTCGAGCATGGATAGACCGGCGGTTGGCTTCAGATTGCTTAAACTCCCAATATTGCACGCTGCACTCTGGGCAATTATTTCTAGTACCCAATTTCAAACATTCATTCCAACAATGTCTGAAGAAAGGACAATTCTAATGTGATTCAGCTTGCTTTCTTTCATACCTGTCTTCCTCTTGTTGATGCTGGTATTCTTTCTCTTCTAGCCAATGCTGATAATCCTTTTCCTTCTGCCGCTGCCATTTATTCAACAAAATCCAAGATGTGACACGCGACCTTATCGCACCATCTCTTGATGTCTCTCCCTGCTCATATCGGCTCTTCTATTGATCATGACGTCTTCTAATCTCTTTATACTCATCAGCCGATATTTGCATCTTCGGGTCGATAGTTTTGGCTTCTTTGGCCCTAATTAATGTTAAGACTTTAGTCTTCCCTTTGAGCAACCTAGCATCAACCATGTTCTGATCTCTTGGGAAAGGATTATCATTAACTTTCATCTTTCGAGGTGTATCGAATTTGAGCCTTCCTTGCTGAATAGCCCTCTGTATATGTTGTCGGAAAGCTTTCATTAGTAGAATGAGAAGTAGCGTTGTGAAATTTGTAGAACCTCTTATTCTTCAATTGATCAGGTGGCAACATAATATGATTGTCGGGCAACTTGATCTGTCCCTTCTCAAGCAAGAAATCAAAGAGTTTGTCTGATTTTGTGACGTCGAAATCATAGCTCTCTTCGACTCCTCTTTCCCAAGGATTTGGCACCATTACTGTCTTCTTACCCCAATTCCATTTAGCCATGGCAACCTCTTCTTCTTCATCATCTTTATAGTCGTCAGCAACTGAACATGGATTATAGGTTTCAACAATTGCGACACTCTTTTGGAATTGGGTATCTCTACGTATATTCTAGAATTGGCTATTGAGCGCTGCCACTCGTTGAGCCAACTGACCTAAATTGTCAAACTCTTGCCCCGGTAGCTTCTCTCTCCATATTGGTAGCATTCCTTGAACAGCCAAAGCAGCTAGCTGATCATCAATTAAGTTCAATGAGAAGCATAAATTTCTAGTCTCATGGAACCTCTGAAGAAACTTGGTGCCCAATTCATTAGTTCTTTGCCTTATAGTCATCAAATTAGTAATTTTCTTTTCTCCTATCCTAGTGTAAAAATATGTACGAAACTTCTTCTCTAGGTCAGCCAATTAGCAATAGAGTTAACTGGCAATGATGAAAACCAAGTAAAGGCTGGTCCTGACAGAGACAAGGAGAAGAAATGAACTCGATGGGCCTCTTCAATGGATGCTTCGCCTAGCTGTGTAAGATATCGACTGACATGTTCTATTGTGCTTGTGCTATCTTGGCCAGTGAACTTAGCAAACTCCAGGAGTCTATAATTTGTAGGAAGAGCGACCAAATCATACCACTCTGGATATGAGCATTTGTACGATAAGGTCTACCCTTTTGGCTTCAAACCAAACTAATTCTTCATCATCTCGGTCACTCTAAGCAATAACTCATCAGTATTTGAATTTAGATTTCTCTACAACTACTGACCCATCTATGGATTAAAATTTTGGGTACCTTGATACCCTGGATTTGGAATCATGTGAAGGGTGGTGTAAACTGTGCCATAATGATATCCTTGTGGAATCTCTATCTGCTGGGTCCTTTGCTAGTTTGCTGCTTGAAGTCTCTGGTTGTAGATGCTGGGATCTATATCTCTATGAATCCTTTGGACTGACGGCGCTATTTTTTAAGCCGACGACGGTATTTGGCCTGATGTGCCAAAATTGACCATTTGATTCGAAATTTGCCTCGTCGGCTGTTGCACATGCTGCACTGATGATCTAGGATTATATTGTATCTGATTAGTAGTAGCATCCTGAACTTGCTCAGATAAGCTCTGAACTACCTAGACATCATAATTACCAGCTGGTGCTGCTACTTGATGGCTAGTACCAGCTTGATTAGTCCCCTAAGTCAACGGATGCAAAATGTTGTAGAAAACCAGTCCAACCTGATCAATTGGATATCCATGAAACACCTCTTTCATGGTGTTATGGAATGTGTTCAAGAAACTGTATTATGGTTCAATATGGCATCATGAACAGATTTGTTTACAGCCTCTATGAAGAAATGCCTGTCTTCAGCTTTGTCTGTATCTTACTACCCATGCAACAAAACTTTTGATAGTGGATATTTCTGAACAACTTTATTGTCACGTGCCTTGGTGTAGGACAACAAACACTTGTTCTGAAATTCTTCTATAGCTTTGTTGATGACATCTTTATCCTCATCAGGTAGGTGTTCATAAGGCACCATAAGAATGTCACAGTTGTTGTAAGTCGCCATGATGATTGTAGGGTCCCACTAGGCATGCTAGAACGTGTGTCGGTGCAAAAATGTGTCGATACGCCTAGCACACAGCAAGCCAGAAGGATCTGCTTGATGGAGCAAGGCTGAAGATCCGCTTGGCTTCAACGTAGGGCTAGCTGATCCTGCGAATTCCTTCCCAAGGCATGCCAGTCAATTTGACCTACAATTGACAAGGAGAGAAAGTTTATCAGTAATTTAAGGTAGAACATGCTGGTCTTTGCCCAGACAATTCCAAGTGTGCCGCTTTGGGAGCAGCCAGATGGGAAAAATCGACAAAACGGCCGATACGTGAAGAAATTGGCTGTTACAGACTGTAAAGCTCGTGGATTGTGATTTATTTTATGTTGACAAGTACAATACACATAGATTTAAGTAAAATCATCAACTAAGTGGGTATTACCAGTGTAAAGCATTGAGCTGATGAATCTAATGAGAAATGATATAACATGCAAACAAATCGACTATTTAGTACAAATAGATCTACAAACGCTCTGAATCTAATTTATTACCATCAACAGTGAGGTTTGACCGGATCGATGGCAGCTATGATGATAATAACAAACCAAAATTGAAGAATTCGTAAAACCATCTATACATTGATAGGCTTTTCAAACGACTTGCTATATGTGTGAAAGCTTAAGCGAATCGGCTGAAATAGCCGATTTAGGTGGAAAAGGGACTACAACATGTGAACAATCAACTATTTAACATGGACAAATCTATAAACTCATCAGACTTAACCTATTATCTTTAACAGTGGGGTTCGACCGGATGGATGGCAGCCGTGATAAAGACAACAAATCAAACCTTTAAAGTAAACAGATCTATTCACATTTAATAGAATCATAGAGACACACTTTGGGCTTTAAAGCATAGGCGGTCGTCTATTTAGCCGATGCAGGCATAGCAAACGGTCAAGGCCACACCTGATCGAAAACAAATCTACCAACTAGCATCCTCCGATCTAAAGTGCCATCAGTGGGGATCGATCGGATCGTTACAGCCATAATAGCGAACTATAGACCAGATTTAACTAGCCAGCAAACTTCCTCAAGATCAGACATGCCTCAACCACATACTATGCATGATCAAGATCGAAGTAGAATAGACGATGAAACATAACCCATCACTCAAAGTAAGAAACATCATTTTGTAACAAAGCAAATGACTGACTAAAATGATATGAAGCCAATCTAGATCAATCTCGACCGGGCAGGTTGATGTTGTTGAAACTAATAGAAATAAGAACATGAGTAAGATCAGTAACTTAGTGAATCTACCCAAAGGATGCCACTCTTAGGTAGAGCCGATAACTTGACCTTAATCTAATTCGAGTAGTGGAGGTCGAACTTAACTGATGCAGCCATACTTGAACTAGATAAGAATCAATAACTAGCTTATGCTAGAGCTCGCAGTGGAGGTTGAACTTAACCGATGCAGCCTTACAAACCAAAGCATAAGCCATGACGGTACTTACAGACAAGCCGAAGGTCAGTCGGACCGATGCAACCCTACTTATTGAAGAACTCGCTGAGATCTACAGTAAGACTACTACTAAAGGTTGGCGTAAAGCCAAAAAAGTAATTTGTATTGATTGATTGGATGCCCTTTTTACAATAGCCGTTGTCCAATATTTATACCCAGAGCCTAAGCATGAATCCTAATCAAGTATGAATCATTACAATCTTTGGTCTAAAAGAAAATATTCCTGACTTAAGATAACTTGGACCCTAATCTTTTCCTTTTTGTAGAGTCTGACATATATTTCCCGACGCCAACCATAGCTCATTGTCATTATCTGCTGACGTCATTTGAAGAGAGCAAATTCTAGTGCCGCATCTGAATCAACTGATATCGATCCTTATGTAATCAATTCCTTGATTGACACAATCTTGGAAGCTTTGAGTCCATGCGTTGTTCTTCCCAAATTTTGGTGTAAACACCGGTTATCTCCTAGATCTAACCGACTTGTAACCCTACCCCCAGACTATATAAGGTGGGCAGGGACCCCTCAAAACACACACAACATCATATCATAGCCAATACAATCCAACAGATCATAGGAGTAGGCTATTACGTCGCGCTGACGGCCCGAACCTATCTAACTCTTATGTCTCTGTTGCCTTCGTGTTCTTGATTATACACATATCTGCCGATAAATCTACCTTCGTGGGACACCCCTCGGAGGACTGTCGATGATATTCTATCAATAGTTGGCATGCCAGGTAGGGGTGAGCATGTTGTTTCCTTGACGAACAAGATGGTACATTTTGCAGGCTCTTCATCCTTCCCATAGCTCGACCAGATCTTTATGGTCGGATAAATCTCCTGGGTCATCAATGCTGACGGAGACAGAGAAATCATTGATCTGATGCAGATCGATTCTGCGTCGACCACACCAGCACCGCAAACAGTAGATCCGATCTCGAAACCACCTCCGAGCTCATCTTCACCAATAACCCACCACCTGCTCCCCCGCTATCCGAGGAAGTAGTTCGACAATGATGATCTGATCTCATCCATCGATCAGGTTGGCCAGAAGCTCACCAACTGCCTCTCCATTGCGGAATCAGCTCTGACCACTCTGGTTCAGCGCTGAGCACCCTCCGATTCTGATCTATCAGAGGCCGACCACGAAACTCTAGGGGCTATGGCCGCCATCCATCAGGATGCCCTAAGGGGCAAATTCGCCAACCAGGTGGGAGACATCTATCCTCTCAAAGACCAGCTCTCACCGGCTATCAATATGCTACAAATTGGTTGGTGTCCCGAAGCATCCCTCCACACCATCCTAAAGAAAAATCCAGACTCTAAGTCCTAGGGCTCTACGGAGACTGTCACCGAAACCGCCGCCGTTCAATCTCCTTTCCCACCCTTCCAAGGGGGTGGGATTTTATTGTCAGCATTGATAGCCCTCCATGGGATGGAGAAATCGAGGAGGACCATGCAGCACGCGTCAATAGAAACACCAACCGTGCGCAGCGGCGAGCAAATGAGGCCGCCATTGTGCTAGCCGAGGCTGCTCACAATGAACACCTCAACTCGCAAGGGAGGGCACGCCCACTCCAACATAACCTCAATGACGATTTTCGTCCATGTCGACAGCCACAATATCTACAAGACCCCAAGCGCCAATTTAGCCGTGGCCACCAATGAGCTCGCCCGGCTCGAGCAAACGCCAGAAGTCGCCAAGGTCGTCGTAATGCTTAAAGTTGCGCACTGCTAGGTCAACAAGATCCGCCAGGATCAGAGACCTTCCTACTCGACAAGCTCCATTCACTGATCTGCCGTGCCAAGATCCAATTGCCGCCCTAGCAGAAGCTATTTTGCTGATCAATAGCATGATGATGGACAACCCCTCTAGGGGTGAGCTAGGGGGAACCACATCGACTACCCTCGCCAACATGACCAAGAAGTCAACCAAGATGTCTGAGTGCACATCAACAATCTCTAGGATGCAGGACGTCATATCGATGGGCTCCATTTCTCTCGCCATGAAGAAGAAGTACGTCGGTGTCAAGAATATGAGCAAGAATTCGGCAATCCGGATGCTATCCTCCAGCCGCTTAACATCGACAATACCACCAATTATGATGGTGATGATCCCAAAGGGCCCCGAGCATTCACGAGGGCACTTCAAACACTCCAGTGGCCCCATGGTTTCAAAATCACTGGGGTCGAGCCCTACAAGGGGCAGATGAACCCCACACAGTGGCTACAAGCTTATGCCACCATCGTGTGTGCCGCCAGGGGAGATACTAGTGTCATGGCAAACTATCTTCTGATCATGCTCATGCCAACCGTAATGAACTGGCTCACGAGCCTTGCCCCAAATTCCATCAAATCTTGGGAGTAGCTAAAGAAGGTCTTCATCAACAACTACATGGCTACGTGTACTCAGTCGGGCACCAAGCACGATCTAAATCGCATCTACCAGAAACCATCCGATCTCCTCTGTAGCTACATTAGACGTTTTTCTGAGATGAGGAATTCTATTCCCAACATCATGGAGGCAGAAGTCATCACTGCCTTCATCCAAGGACTCCATCACCGCGACCTCCTCTCCAAATTCAATCATAAGCCACCAACGGGGATTGGCGAGATGATCACGACCGCTGATTAGTACGCCAACGCTGAAGAGGCCAAAGTTCACTTCAACGAGGATACAGGCACTCACCGTCCAACTCGCCGCAACGACAAGCACCCTGATGAATGACACCACAGCGACCGCCGCTATGATGACCATGGCCACCATTAGGACAGTGGTCGTAATCAGCCAAAAGGTTCCAAATCTAGTCAGTATCGCCACCGTCGACCAGGCCACATCATCACCGCCATTGATGAACCTCATGCCAAACATAACTATGACGAGCAGTACAAGAAAATCCTTGAAGGCCTGTGCCCCCTCCATAAGAATAGCAAGCACAAGATAAAGGACTGCCTTCGCTTGGCTAAGGAGTTCTAGGACAAAAAGAAGGATGACAACTATGTCGACGGAGCTAGAGGTTGTCGACCACCTAGGGACAACAATAACGCCTTTTAGGATCATGACAAAGTGGTCGCCACCATCTTCGGGGGCCTCGCCACCGCCGAATGCAGAAGAGATTGAAAGCTCACCGCCCGCTGTGTGCTCGCCATCAACATAGAAGACATCAATGCCAACCCCAGCTATCACCCCTGGTCTAAGGTCCCCATCACCTTCAGTAGGGCTGACCAGTGGGCGGACATCCCTTATACAGGGCATTTCCCCCTTGTTCTTGATGCATCCATCAAGAAAGTACTCTTCAGGAAAGTACTCATCGACGGCAAAAGTGCTTTGAACCTCCTCTTCGCTGGAGACCTAAAGGAGCTGGGCCTTGGAGTAGTCGTAGGGCACTCAAACCACTTAGAGAGAACACCCTCCCAATACAATTCGGCATGGCTAGCAACTTTCGTGTCGAGCACATCAACTTCTACGTCACCAACTTCAACACCACCTACCATGCCATACTTGGTCGGCCAGCTCTGGCCAAGTTCATGGTCATACCGCACTACGCCTATCTGGTATTGAAGATGCCTTTGCCTATAGGAGTTCTGGCCCTACAGGCCAACCTCTCCATCGCCTACGCCTACGAGACAAAGAGTCTCGCCCTCACTGAAGCCATTGACCTCTCCATCCAAATGGCTAGCATGGTCACCGACACCAAGACGGGCCCTGCCGACAACCTAGAGATCCTAGCACTTGTGGTAGAACCGCCTAAAATAGCACTCTTACGGAGGCTCTTGTCTTCCACTAGACATTAAGCACCCCGAAAGCCAGCTACATCGGGCGGTATCCGTCGGGCACACCCTAAGGGAGAACTCGAAAGATCCACATTTTTCCCAAGGATCCAATAATAAGAATGAGTTACAATACAAGTCCATTTCATACATCAGAGTTTCTTAAAAAGTACATTATTACAATACAAAATACCAGAGTGCGGAATGATAAACAGTGGAATTTAAAAATATACATCTAGCAACAGGGACGAGGATCAGTCTAAGCCCACCAAAAGAATCCTCCACACAAGGTACTTCTCAAGCATCACCTGCAACAGGGGGTAAATAAACCCTGAGTACACAATGTACTCGCAAGACTTATCCGACTAGTGGGAATAATTTCCCGACTCTAAGGAATATGATAGGCTTTATGGTTTGTTGGTTTTCTTTAGCAGAAAGCAACGCTAATAGTGAGTCCTTATTCATGTCTTATTATTAGCCGTATTAAGTTATCACCTAGCCAGTCTATATAAGCGCATGTTCTACTTTCAAGCAAGAGTTGAGCAATCAGTTCCATTTCTTCTCCTTTCAACTTCTAGTTCTTACTATGGTGCTAAACCGCAGACAAGCCGTACCGGATTTCCCGGTGATTCGCGAATCAATGTGCCCAGCTAGGTGCCCTGAAAACACACGCCCTGCTTGTACCCTAGGCACAAGCAGGACTAACCCATCACTCTCCTATCCCGGGAGTCTAGGTCCCCATCCAAACTTGGACTCCAAGCCCCCACATCCTGAGTCTCGGACTTAGTGTGGTGCAAGGACCTGCACCACCTCCTCTTCCCATCAGTCAGTCCAGAAAGAGCTAGATCCATGACAAGAGAGCAACAAGTCTTCCCTATGCCCATACCCAAGTATGCGCTCGGGACAATAAATCTGTGACTTGCCTAGAGCCATATGCAATGATCGGTCCTTAATCGACACAAATAGGGAAAAAGTGTAACCAAGTCATGCCCTATTAGCCGCAGGACATGACCCCTTACACCCAACAGTACCCAATCCATGTCCCTGCCCAGTCACCATTTTCCTTTCCACCATTTAATCATGAGTGTTCATATTTTATTACATATTTGCGAGTAACGGTAGGTTACTCACGCTATCGATATCCTCAGCATAGCAGCTACTCAACCTGTACTAGTAGGACTCATGGGTGGGTATGTTTATGCAGGTAGTTTCCATAAAATGCCTATAACTTAAATGCACATCACATATATATATTCAGTGATCATAAAAATATGGGTTATGCTCTGGGGCTTACCTTGGGCAGGCGCCGGGCCAGCAGGGTCAGCACCAATAGGCTCTTGGGCTCCCTCCTACATGAGGATCTCCTCCTCGTACTCCTTGATCACCTCATCGTACTCAGGCTCGCCGACGGGCACAAAGTCTACCAGTTCATGATCTACATGAAATGATGATGCAATGTTTAATAATATGACAACAGCAACTCTTAACCTAAAAGTACACCTATTAAACGACTAAGTGAGGTCTACCCACTAAAGGCTAAGCTACGTATCGTCACCATTAACAAGTATGAAACATGACATACATCCTTATAGCAACTACAGGTATTCTTACTCCTAATACCGATTTAATCTAGATAGGATAAAACAAGAGTAATGGCTATTTTATTTAACAACCCATTCTAAGGTTACAAAATTTATAGCAAGTACATAACAACCTACTAGACCTACTGTAAAAATTTTGTGGCTATATCTATCACCAATTATCCACAAATATTCCTACAAGTATTAACCTACCTAATATTAGTTCTTTAGTTTTGAATTTATGACCCAATACTCATCACAACTAACTGCAATCCAACTATACTGTCAAGTAGATGGTATTTTTGTGAACCTAACAAAATTAGTCTCGCTATTTTTGGACAACTACGCAATTTACTATGATTTCTTAAAGTTCAGCTTGAAAACTAATTTGAATAAGCATTTCTATTCTTCTGGAAATTAAGAAACTGATTTCTACACCTCGGCCCACCACGGCATGGTGCGCGCGCCAGCGAAGCACGGCCCAAGCGGGGGCGTGGCCCAGTCGGCCAACGGCCCACGACGGAAGAGGCCCGTGTGTGACGCAAATATGCAAAAACACTCCCGATCTACTATGTATTTACTGCAAGCTCTAAAGAACTATTCCTCTAGTCTATGGTTTTATAGCTGCACCCTCCCCTTTCCCCTTCTTTACCGTGGCGACGTCCCCCGGCACCCATGCGCGCACTGGCGCGACAGCGCGGGCACCGAGCGGCCACACCGGCGTCACCCGAGCCTCCAAGGCCTAGCTACGGGGCCGATGATTACCTCCACGACAATGTGCTGCATCTGGAAGCGATACAGCAAATAGGGGCGTCGTCCCGGGCTCCCTTTCCGGCGGTGGTCCTTGACCTGCGAGGGCAGGTGCGTTCTCGTGAGCCACAGCGAAAATGGAGCAAACCAAATAGCTAGAGAGCTCGAGGCACTACCCACGGAGACCCTAGAGGTGACGGTCTAGCTAGAGAAGGCCAGAGCTGAGTTGGCCGCATGCGCATCGATGAGGCGACGGTGCACGGCGATGGCACGGCTGTGCCAGGGACTGCTATACGGCGGTAGGGCTTAGACTATGGTGAGCATGGTGATGACCATCTAGAGGGGAGGCTAGTAGAGCAAGGGATTGGAACAGGATGCCTTGGTTGCATGGTTAGCCGACGGCGCACGCCTGTCCGGTCTTATGGACCCAGCGGAGCGGTGGTTCAAAATTGAAGCATGGGACGAAGCTACAGGCGGCGATGTGGGGTCGGTAGGACTGCTGGCTACCTAGCGGAGTCGAGGACATAGTAAATTGAAGCATAACACTACTACCATGGTGAATTGAAAGAACAGTCCCAGCGGCCATGGCGACAGCGGAGGCAGGGGAGCTTTGGCCCGGCTTAGTTTGGCCCGGCTATGGATGTCAATGCAACAAACAAGAACGCACAATGATGGGGGACATCGGGACATGCTCCTAGTGGCTGTCCACATGGCCACGGCTGCAAACCGATGAGGCTTGGCATGGCGTCGTAGCGGGCAGCGGTAGACAGGGGAAACACAGTGCAATGTGACGCAGAGGTGATGGTGGAGCAGGCTGTCGTCCTTCGCGCAAGCAGCTAAGGTGAGTCAATGAAGCAGCACTGGGTGTGGCCGCTGGCAGCATGTAGCGTGGGACCCGGTGCACCTCTAGCCAAAGCAGGGCAGGACATGGCACGACAGAGCTCGGTCGGCGCCCCAGACGAGCGCGTCAGTCGAGCAGCGGCGGTGGCCGCGGTTAGCGCGCGGTGGCAGGCGGGCATGGCACGTAGCGCAAGGGCCGTGCACATGCACAGGCGTGATAGTGGGACATGACCAGTGTGGCAGCGGGACACGACTGGTGTGGCAGTGCGCGTTGGCAGGCCAGCAGCGGTGCCAGGCCAAGTGGTGACCACGCCCAGAGCTAACCCATGTGCCATGCATGCTTTTTAAAGCAGTTAGAAAACTTATACACAATGCTCCAAACGCCAGACTAATTGTTTGATGTGCAAGAGGGTACATCAAGCTATCCACTGAAGTCATGACATCGCGCAACCTCCTAAGCTGATCGCCCTACAAAACTTGCCAAAAGCGGCTTCGTCGACCCCTTTTAAAACTTACTCGGAATGACGTCGATTCAAATGATTTCACATCGAATCCCAAATCCGACCTACTGGATGTACTAGCTAGCTATCCTTGTCCTCGACCGCACATGTTTTATCACCATTCGCAAAACGTTCTATAGCATTTTTGTTTCAACAAACATTCGATTAGAATACTAAACAATATTATGCGAGACAAAACGTAACATTCATTTCTTGTTTCATATAAATGTTTCCAGTGCCAAACATTGATTTGTAATTCATGTCATACACATTTGCACATAATTAAGATGCTCATGCAATGTTTTAGCAAAATGGTACAATGTAACACCCAGGGTGTTATAAATCTACCCCCGTAAAACAAAATCTTGACCCAAGATTTTGTGTGCCTAGTGTGAGAAAGAGATAGGGGATACACTTTTGGCGCAGCAACTAACTATCTGAGTCGACAAGAAGGTGAGGGTAATGCTGCAATAGGTAACTCTCTTGTTCCCAAGTGGCTTCAGCCTCTGAATGATTTTGCCACTACACCTTGTAGAATTTTACCACTCTGTTCCTGGTCACTCTCTCCTTCTCATCCAAGATTTTGATAGGGTGCTCCACATACATTAAATCTGGCTAGAGAGGAAGTCCTTCCATTTCCACCACTTCATCAGGAACCCGCAAACACTTCTTCAGTTGTGATACATGGAACACATTGTGCACTACAGATAGAATATCTAGAAGTTGTAGATGGTAAGCAAATGGACCACATTGCTCCAACACCTTATATGGACCCACATATCGAGGGGCTAGCTTGCCATGAATGCCAAACCGATGCACCCCTCTCATAGGAGACACCTTGAGGTATACATAATCTCCAGCTGCAAACTCCAAGGGCCTTCTCCGCTTATCAGCATAAGCTTTCTGTCGGCTTTGAGCTGCCTTCAAGTGACTCCGAATCATACTCACTTTCTCTCAAGCCTCTTTTATGAAATTAGGCCCAAAGTACCCACGGTCTTCCACTTCAACCTAGTTCAGTGGTGTTCTACACTTTTGCCCATATAGAGCCTCAAATGGTGCTATGTGGATACTCTCTTGGTAGCTGTTGTTGTAAGAAAATTCTGCTAACTTCAAGCACTTATCCCACTTCTTAGGAAAAGAGATGGCACAAGCCCTCAACATATCCTCGAGCACCTGGTTCACCCTTTCAGTTTGACCATCAGTTTGTGGGTGGTATGCTGAGCTTCTAAGAAGATGAGTTCCTAGACAGTGTTGCAGTTGCTCCCAGAAACAAGAGACAAAGATCGCCCCTCTATCAGAGATGATAGTAAGGGGAATTCCATGAAGGGTCAAAATCTAATCAAAATATATCTCAGCATACTTCTTGGCTGTATATCTTGTGTCCACCGAGATAAAGTGAGCAGACTTGGTGAGGCAGTCCACAATGACCCAAATAGAATCAAAACCCATGGAGGTGCGGGGTAAACCCACAATGAAATCCATGGAAATATCCTCCCATTTCCAAACAGAAATGGGCAAGGGCTGTAAATATCCTGGGGTACACATATGATCTACTTTAACTCTACCACAAGTGTCGCAGTCCGTGACATGCCGGGTGATGTCCTGCTTCATGTTGGACCACCAGTACAAGTGGCGCAGATCATGGTACATCTTGTTACTGCCATGATGAATGGACAACTTTGAATGGTGAGCTTCATTCAAAATTTTTATTTTTAGCTCTTCATTGGATGGAACCACCAGTCTATCCTTATATCTCACCACTCCATGTTCATCAACAATAAATTGGGGGCCACGCCCTTTAGCCATCAATTTTCTGATGTGAGGAATCTCTTCGGGGTCTTCCTTCTGCTCCCGAATAACCTGCTCCAGCAATTCTGAGGTCAATGCAATGTGAGCCAATATCTCTGCATGGTTGAGAGATAAAGGTGGTTCCTCAACCTGGTGTGACTTTCGGCTCAAAGCATTAGCTACAACATTGGTATTTCCTGGGTGATAATAGACTTCCAAATTGTAATCCTTTATCAATTCTAACCATCTCCTTTGCCTCATGTTTAGCTTAGACTGAGTAAAAATATACTTAAGGCTCTTATGGTTTGTGAAGATGTGCACTCTGTTGCCCAACAAATAGTGCCTCCAAATCTTTAGAGCGTGGACAATAGAAGCCAGCTCTAAGTCATGAGTGGGGTAATTCACCTCATGCTTCTTCAATTGGTGTGAAGCATAAGCTATCACATGCCCATCTTGCATAAGCACGCACCCCAACCCCGTCTTTGAAGCATCATAGTATACATCAAAGGGCCTATTAATATCAGGTTGGGCCAACACAGGAGCAGTGGTCAGAAAAGTCTTAAGAGCTTGAAAAGCTTCTTCACAGGTTGGGCTCTAGTCAAACTTAGCTTCTTTTTGGAGTAGCTTGGTCATTGGCCGGCCTATCTTGGAGAAACCAGGAATGAAACGCCGATAGTATCTAGCCAGACCAAGAAACTGACGAATCTAATGCACAGACTTGGGAGACTTCCAGTCCAATACATCTTGCACCTTGCTGGGATCTATAGAAACGCCTTCAGGTGTCAACACATGCCCCAAAAACTACACTCGATCTAACCAAAATTCGCACTTGCTGAATTTAACATACAGCTTGTGCTCCCTTAGTCGAGTCAATACTATCCAAAGGTGGTGTGCATGCTCTTCATCATTCTTGGAATAGATCAGGATGTCATCAATGAAAAATACCACAAACTTATCCAGCTTTGGCATGAAAACTGAATTCATCAGGTACATGAAGAAGGCAGGAGCATTGGTAAGACCAAAAGACATCACTAGGTACTCATACAGCCCATACCTAGTAGAGAAAGTTGTCTTTGGGATATCATGTGGCCTGATCTTGATCTGATGATAGCCTGATCGGAGATCTATCTTCAAGAACACTTTAGCACCAGCTAATTGGTCAAACAAGGTATCTATGCGGGGTAAGGGATACTTGTTCTTAACTATTACCGCATTAAGGGGGCGGTAATCCACACACATCCGCAAGGTACCATCCTTCTTCTTCACAAAAATAGTTGAGTAACCCCATGGTGAAGAACTAGGATAGATGAAACCTTTGTCCATCAACTCTTCTAGCTGCTTCTTCATTTCTGCAAGTTCCCTTAGAGCCATGCCGTACGGGCGTCTGGAGATAGGGGCGGTACCAGGTTCAAGCTCAATGGAGAATTCTACCTCTTGGTCCAGTGGCAACCTAGGAAGATCTTCAGGGAAAACATCTGGGAACTCACATACTACCAGAATGGAGGTAAGATCAGGAGAGGCTTCAGCATGGGCAGCAACAGGTAAGACTAGATTTGAGGGTACCATAAGAGACATCCTATCCTCAGAAGAAGGAAGCTGTAACTCCACACTTCTCCTCTTCATATCCAATACTACCCCATACACCTGCAACTAGTTCATTCCAAGAATAGCATCAATGCCTTGCCTAGGCATGACCATGAACTGTAGGCAATAAGTGTGGGTGGCTAATACCAAACTTACTGTATCTGTGCGGGTATTGATGAATAATTATGAACCTGTAGTATGGATCTTATAGGCATATGGTATAGCCATAAGTGATAAGTTGTGCCGCTCTACAAACCCCATGCTCATAAAGGAATGTGATGCACCAGAATCGAACAATGCCAAAGCTGGATGGGAGTTGATGGTAAACATACCAGCCATCACTGGCTCCTACTACAGAATCTGCTCAGCATCTGTGAAATGCACCTGGCCAGATTTGCTGGGCACTTTCTTCTTGATTATGGTCCTCTTGACAAGCCTAGAATTTGCTGATGGTTGAGCGGGCTGAGCTGGCTGGTTCTAGGGGCAAGCTCGAGCATAGTGGCCATCTTTGCCACACTTGAAGCAAGCACTTGGCTTGTTCCTGAACCCCTGATGAGGTTGGACCTGTTGTCCCTGAGACTGCTGAGGCTGTACCTGCTATGGAGGTGCACGGTACTATGTAGAGGAAGCTTGCAAAGTCTGCTGGGCTGCCAGAACGAAGGCCCATAGGATGGTTGATAGGGCCCCTGTCGGACAACCCATATCTTTTATGTGTGAGGGTGGCTAGAGGATCCATCTGCCACCCGCTTCCTCTTCCACCCAGCCTGGGATTCCCACTGAAAACCCTCCATGTCAATGGCGGCGTTCATCAGAGCCCCAAAG
The DNA here is from genome assembly GCF_019320115.1 of Miscanthus floridulus. Lineage (NCBI taxonomy): Eukaryota > Viridiplantae > Streptophyta > Magnoliopsida > Poales > Poaceae > Miscanthus > Miscanthus floridulus. Next base: position 108,369,921 of record NC_089587.1, on the reverse strand, counting down.
GTCTGATAGTTCATCGTGTACACCTTTTCCTAAAGGAGGGGAGCTAGACCATGAAAGAAGCGGTCCTTCTTCTTGTCATCAGTATCCACCTGACTGCCAGCATACTGAGCCAAGTGATTGAACTTGTTCACATATTCCATCACTGTCCTGTTCCCCTAGTGTAGCTCTAGGAACTCTGTCACCTTCTGATTGATGACACCAGCAGGGATAAAAAACTCTCGAAATGCGGTGGAGAACTCCCGCCATGTTGCCAAATGCTCTGGCATCTCCATGGCATGGAAGGTTTCTCACCATGCACCTACGGACCCCAAAAGCTGTTGCGCTACAAAGCGCACCTTCTGCTTGTCGGTCAAGCCAAGCAGCAGAAACTTCTGTTCCATAGTGTGAAGCCAGTGCTCTGCCTCTAGAGGCTTATCAGATGGGGTGAAGGTGGGGGTGATTCTTGAGGAAGTCCTGGTAGGAGGACGGTCCCTTAGGACGATGAGCACCACCCCCGTTCCCACCGTTGCCCCTGTGGCCACCGCGGGCGAGGCCCACGATAGCTTGTGCCATGATGTCAATGGCACGAGCTAACTCCCGGCGAGCAGCCAACAGCTCAGCCATCATCTCAGCATGGGTCATCAGAGGCAGCGGTGATGGTGGAGGAGGAGGAGCCAAAAGTGAAGCCCCATGGCTCTCCCCGTTGTGCTCATGGGCCTGGCCACTATCGCCAAGGCCCTCGCTAAGCCCATGAGCTGCAATAGCACTGGTGCTTCCACGTCTAGACCTTAGGTTCATCTGTAAGAGAAAGGAACCATCCATTAGAACACCCTTCTGATCAGAAGCAAGGGATTAGAGAAATGACAGCACATTTACTAAAGCACCCATTTAGTTAGTCTTATCAATTTACTAATTCCATTATACATGAAGGGGGAAAGTTCAGTTGAAGTAAGGTGCTATTATCATGATGCATGCTTCGACCTATACGTTCACTCAAGCTGGAATATAGCGGCATTCGTAAAACTTTTTGGCACATCGCACACTCACTTTTCGTATACAAGCGATTTCTTACGCAACTTAAGTCAGTGTACCTGCAGAAAATTGATTAGATAAAGCTAGTGCTGCTATCCTAGATAGACCATATTGCTAGGGCTTATACTTATGTAACTTAACTTAATCGCATCCTACTTTTTGCAAAACTTTTGTTGGTCAAATTTTTAAGTTTTGAAAAAAGGTGATGAACACGTAACTGTTATTGGCTCTGGTACCAACTATGGCAGAATCGCCCAAAATAGCACACTTATGGAGGCTCTTGTCTTCCACCAGACACTAAGCACCCCGAAAGCCAACTACATCAGGCGGTATCCATTGGGCACACCCCAAGGGAGAACCCAAAAGATCCACATTTTTCCTAAGGATCCAATAATGAGAACGAGTTACAATACAAGTCCATTTCATACATCAGAGTTTCTTAAAAAGTATAGTATTACAATACCAAATACCAGAGTGCGGAATGATAAATAGTGGAATTTAAAAATATACATCTAGCAATAGGGACGAGGATCCGTCTGAGCCCACCAGAAGAATCCTCCACACAAGGTACTTCTCAAGCATCACCTGCAACAGGGGGTAAATAAACCCTGAGTACACAATGTACTCGCAAGACTTATCCGACTAGTGGGAATAATTTCCTGACTCCAAGGAATATGATAGGCTTTATGGTTTGCTAGTTTTCTTTAGCAGAAAGCAATGCTAATAGTGAGTCCTTATTCATGTCTTATTATTAGCCGTATTAAGTTATCACCTAGCTAGTCTATATAAGCGCATGTTCTACTTTCAAGCAAGAGTTGAGCAATCAGTTCCATTTCTTCTCCTTTCAACTTATAGTTCTTACTATGGTGCTAAACCGCAGACAAGTTGTACCGGATTTCTCGGTGATTCGCGAATCAATGTGCCCAGCTAGGTGCCCCAAAAACACACGCCCTGCTTGTACCCTAGGCACAAGCAGGACTAACCCATCACTCTCCTATCCTGGGTGTCTAGGTCCCCGTCCAAACTTGGACTCCAAGCCCCCACATCCTGAGTCCCCGACTTAGTGTGGTGCAAGGACCTGCACCACCTCCTCTTCCCATCAGTTAGTCCAGAAAGAGCCAGATCCGCGACAAGAGAGCAACAAGTCTTCCCTACACCCATACCCAAGTATGCGCTCGGGACAATAAATCTGTGACTTGCCTAGAGCCATATGCAACGACCGGTCCTTAATCGACACAAACATGGAAAAAGTGTAACCAAATCATGCCCTATTAGCCACAGGACACGGCCCCTTACACCCAACAGTACCCAATCCATGTCCCTGCCCGGTCACCATTTTCCTTTCCACCATTTTATCATGAGTGTTCATATTTTATTACATATTTGCGAGTAACGGTAGGTTACTCACGCTATCGATATCCTCAGCATAGCAGCTACTCAACCTGTACTAGTAGGACTCATGGGTGGGTATGTTTATGCAGGTAGTTTCCATAAAATGCCTATAACTTAAATGCACATCACATATATATATTCAGTGATCGTAAAAATATGGGTTATGCTCCGGTGCTTGCCTTGGGCAGGCGCCGGGTCAGTAGGGTCAGCACCAACAGGCTCCTAGGCTCCCTCCTACATGAGGATCTCCTCCTCGATCACCTCATCGTACTCAGGCTCGCCGACGGGCACAAAGTCTACCAGTTCATGATCTACATGAAATGATGATGCAATGTTTAATAATATGACAACAGCAACTCTTAACCTAAAAGTACACCTATTAAACGACTAAGTGAGGTCTACCCACTAAAGGCTAAGCTACGTATCGTCACCATTAACAAGTATGAAACATGACATACATCCTTGTAGCAACTACAGGTATTCTTACTCCTAATACCGATTTAATCTAGATACGATAAAACAAGAGTAATGGCTATTTTATTTAACAACCCATTCTAAGGCTACAAAATTTACAACAAGTACATAACAACTAGTGGACCTACTATAAAATTTTTGTGGCTATATCTATCACCAATTATCCTCAAATATTCCTACAAGTATTAACCTACCTAATATTAGTTCTTTAGTTTTGAATTTATGACCCAATACTCGTCATAGCTAACTGCAATCCAACTATACTATCAAGTAGATGGTATTTTTGTGAACCTAACAAAATTAGTTTCACTATTTTTGGACAACCATGCAATTTACTACAATTTCTTAAAGTTCAGCTTGAAAACTAATTTAAATAAGCATTTCTATTCTTCTGGAAATTAAGAAACCGAATTCTACACCTCAGCCCAACCTGCGCGGCTCGGCCCACCACGGTGCGGCGCGCGCCAGCAAAGCATGGCCCAAGCGGGGGAGCGGCCCAGCCGGCCAACGTCCCGCGATGGAAGAGGCCCACGCGCGACGCAAATATGCAAAAACACTCCTAAACTACTATGTATTTACTACAAGCTCTAAAGAACTATTCCTCTAGTCTATGGTTTTACAGCTGCACCCTCCCCTTTCTCCTTCTTTACCACGGCGATGTCCCCCGGCACCCGTGTGCGCACTAGCATGACGGCGCGGGCACCAGGCCACCACGTCGGCGTCACCCGAGCCTCCAAAGCCTAGCTATAGGGCCGATGATTACCTCCACGACAATGTGCAGCGTCTAGAAGCGATACGGCAAACAGGGGCGTCGTCCTGGGCTCCCTCCCCGATGGTGGTCCTTGACCTATGATGGCGGGTGCGTTCCCAGGAGGCACAGCAAAAACAGAGCAAACCAAATAGCTAGAGAGCTCGAGGCACTACCCACGGAGACCCTAGAGGTGACGGTCTAGCCAGAGAAGGCCAGAGCTAAGTTGGCCGCGTGCGCACCGACGAGGCGACGGCGCACGGCGATGGCACGACGCTATACGGTGGTAGGGCTTAGACTATGGTGAGCATGGTGATGACCAGCTAGAGGGGAGGCTAGTAGAGCAAGGGATTGGAACGGGATGCCTTGGTTGCATGTTTAGCCGACGGCATGCGCCCGTCCAATGTTATGGACCCGGCAAAGCGGTGATTCAAAATTAAAGCATAGGACGGAGCTACAGGCAGCGATGTGGGGTCGATAGGACTACTGGCTACCTAGCAGAGTCAAGGACGTAGTCAATTGAAGCACGGCACTGCCACCATGATGAATTGAAAGAACAGTCCCGGCGGCCATGGCGACAGCGGAGGCAGGGGAGCTTTGGCACGGCTTGGTTCGGCCCGGCTGCGGATGTCAATGCAACAAATAAGCACGCACAACAATGGGGGACAGCGGGACATGCTCTAGGCGACTATCTGCATGGCCGCGGCTACAAACCGATGAGGCTTGGCACAGCGTCGCAGCGGGCAGCGCTAAACAGGGGAAACACAGTGCAATGTGATGCGGAGGTGATGGTGGAGCAGGCTGTCATCCTTCGCGTGAGCAGCCAAGGTGAGTCAATGGAGCAGCACTGGGCGTGGCCACTGGTGGCTTGTAGCGTGGGACCCGGTGCGTCTTTGGCCAAAGCAGGGCAGGACATGGCATGGCAGAGCTCGATCGGCGTCCCAGACGAGCATGTCAGCCAAGCAACGGCGGTGGCCGCAGTCAGCGCGCGGTGGTAGGCGGGCATGGCATGCTGCGCAAGGGCCATGCACGGTAGTGGGACGCGACCAGCGTGGCAACAGGACGTGACCAGCAAGGCAGTGCGTGTTGGCAGGCCAGCAGCGGTGCCCGGCCAAGTGGTGACCATGCCCAGGGCTAACCCATGTGCCATGCATGCTTTTTAAAGCAGTTAGAAAACTTGTACACAATGCTCCAAATGCCAGACTAATTGTTCAATGTGCAAGAGGGTACATCAAGCTATCCACCGAAGTCATGACATCGCGCAACCTCCTAAGCCAATCGCCCTACAAAACTTGCCAAAAGTAGCTTCGTCGACCCATTTTAAAACTTACTCGGAATGACGTCGATTCAAACGATTTTGCGTCGAATCCCAAATCCGACCTACTGGATGTACTAGCTAGCTATCCTTGTCCTTGACCGCACATGTTTTATCGCTTTTCGCAAAATGTTCTATAGCATTTTTGTTTCGATAAACATTCGATTAGAATACTAAACAATTTTATGCGACATGAAACGTAACATTCGTTTCTTGTTTCATATAAATGTTTCCAGTGCCAAACATTGATTTGTAATTCATGTCATACACATTTGCACATAAGTAAGATGCTCATGCAATGTTTTAGCAAAAACGGTACAATGTAACACCCAGGGTGTTACTGCGCTGGAGCCTCCTCGTGCCTCCACCAAGTCAAAGGAAATGAAGGAGGTCAGCCTCGACCTCGATGACCCCTCCTAGACCATTAAGATTGGGGCTCATCTCGACCCCAAATAGGAAAGTGCATTCGTCTCCTTCCTATGTGCCAACGCCGATGTGTTTGCTTAGAAACCTGCAAACATGCTGGGGGCACCACGGGAGAAGATTGAGCACTCCTTGAATGTCTCATCGACCGCCAAACCGATCAAGCAGAAACTCCAATGATTCATGCCAGACAAGAAGGAGGCTATTAGTGTAGAAATAAAATGGGTCCTAGCTACCGGATTTATTAAAGAAGTGTATCATCCCGAGTGGTTAGCAAATCCAGTTCTTGTTCATAAAAAGAATAAAGAATGGAGAATGTGCGTTGATTACACCAATCTCAACAAACACTACCCTAAAGACCCCTTTGGCCTGCCTCAGATAAAAGAGGTTGTAGACTCCACCGCCGGTTGCGAGCTCCTCTCCTTTCTCAACTGTTACTCCAGCTATCACCAGATATCCCTCAAAGAAGATGACCAGATCAAAACATCATTCATCAAGCCTTTCGGTGTGTATTGCTATACCACCATGTCCTTTAGACTCAAAAACATCAGGGTGACCTACCAAAGGGCCATCTAGATGTGCCTTGATCAATAGATAGGCCACAACATCGAAGCTTACATCGATGATGTGGTCGTCAAATCCAAAACCGCCAACAATCTTATCGTTGACCTCGAAGAAACGTTCGCCAACATAAAAAGATACAGAAGGAAGTTGAACCCTTCAAAGTGCATCTTTGGAGTTCCATCCGGCATACTCCTAGGCTACATCATCAGTGCCCGTGGTATCGAACCCAACCCCGACAAGGTCTCTGCCATTACCAATATGAAACAACCAACCTACGTAAAGGATATACAGAAGCTCATAGGGTGCATGGCTGCTCTCAACCACTTTATATCATGTCTTGGCGAAAAGGGACTACCATTCTTCAAACTTCTCAAGGCCTTCGAGAGCTTCTCCTGGTCAGAGGAGGCTGATACAGCTTTCGAGCAGCTCAAGTTGTTTCTAATGAAGGCTCCGATCATGACGGCGCCTCAACCAGACGAAACCCTATTGATCTACATCGCCCCCACTTCTCGCGTCGCTAGCACAGCTATCGTCGTTGAGTGCGAGGAAGTTGGACACGCCTATAAGGTATAATGTCCAATCTACTTCATCAATGAGGTTCTTAATGAGTCCAAAACTCTTTGTAACGTCCTGCCTCTCCGAGGCCGGGCCCGCTTACATTTGACAGCTTCTCTAGGATATAGACTGCCCTCACAGACCAACACATGTCTTTTCTGCGCACTTTGTCCTCACTCGTGCGCACCCGAGAAGAACTTTCCGGTCGGTCACCCATCGCTCCAGGCCAAGCACGCTTAACCTCGGAGTTATTTGCAGATGGGCTTCCGGAAAAGAAGTTGCAACTTATTGGTATGAGTATCCTATTAATCCTGTTAAGCCCTGGGCCGGGATGTTACATCCTCACCCCCTTAAGAGATCGATGTCCTCGTCGATCAATCCGAAGCCAGGAGCGTCCTCTCTTGGCCACGTCCATGTGTCTAGAGCCAGCGCATGTGCCATGCTGTGTGACCACGCTGGATCCACACCAGCCATGCGCACCATGCCTGCGCAACTGCGACACACGCGCCCGTGAAACCGCGAGAGTCGGCTCTGATACCATTCTATAACGTCCTGCCTCTCCGAGGCCGGGCCCGCTTAGATTTGACAGCTTCTCTAGGATATAGACTGCCCTCACAGACCAACACATGTCTTTTCTGCGCACTTTGTCCTCACTCGTGCGCACCCGGGAAGAACTTCTCGGTCGGTCACCCATCGCTCCAGGCCAAGCATGCTTAACCTCGGAGTTATTTGCAGATGGGCTTCCGGAAAAGAAGTTGCAACTTATTGGTATGAGTATCCTATTAATCCTGTTAAGCCCTGGGCCGGGATGTTACACTCTTTACCCTCAGGTTCAAAAGTTGTTATACACCATTCTGAACATGTCGTGCAAGCTCTGTCATTACTTCGAGTACTACAAGATTGCCATGGTCACCGAGTTCCCTCTAGGGGACATCCTCTGCAATAAAGAGGCCAATGGCCGCATCATCAAGTGGGCTATCAAGCTCGGCACTTACTCCATAGAATTCAGAAGTAGGCCTACCATTAAGTCACATGTGTTGACTGACTTCATCACTGAGTGGACTGAGATCTAAGAGTCCATCCCTGTTGCTTGCCCCAAGCACTGGGTGATGTACTTTGATGGTGCCCTCAACATCAACGGTGCTAGTGCAGGCATTTTATTCATTACTCCAACTAAGGACAAGCTCCGTTACGTCCTCTGAATTCATTTCCTAGCTTCCAACAACACCGTAGAATATGAAGCATGTCTCCACAGACTCCATATAGCCATCGAGCTTGGTGTCAAATGCCTCATGGTATACGGAGACTCTGCGCTGGTCATAAACTAGGTCAATAAAGATTGGTCCTGTTCTAGTAAGAAGATAGACACATATTGCACCGAGATCAGGAAACTTGAAGGAAAGTTCTACGGTATTGAGTACCACCACGTGGAACAAGACCAAAATCAGTTCACCGACCACCTATCTAAGATAGGCTCTTCTCACACCATGATTTCGCCTAGGATCTTCGTTCAAGACCTCTTTACGCCGTCTATTAAGGAAGAGAAGGAAGTTCAAGAAATCCCCCCCGCCGAGCAGCTAGTACTTGTAGAACCTTCACCGGCCGTAGATTGGAGGGAACAGTTTATCAAGTACCTCACCAACGTCGACGTACCAGCTGATAAGACTGAAACTGAATGCCTCATCCATCGCAGTAAGCATTATGTGCTAGTAGATGAGAACTTGATGAGAAAAAGTGCCAAGAAAGGGATACTGCAGAAATGCATCACCCAAGAAGAGGGAGTGAAATTACTTCTTGAAATTCACTCTGGTTCCTATGGCAACCACGTGGCCTCCAGAGACTTGATCGACAAAGCTTTTTGAGCTAGTTTTTACTGGCCCATGACCATCACCGACGTAGAAGACCTCGTCTGACGTTGTGAAGGATGTCAATTTTGCGCCAAGCAAATACACATGCCAGCGCAGGAATTGCAGACCATCCCAGCTTCTTGGCCATTTGCATGCAGGGGACTGGACATGATCTAGCCTTTCAAGCCTATGCCAGGCAGTTTTCGGAATGTATACGTCGCCATTGACAAGTTCTCCAAGTGGATCAAATACAAGCTACTTATTTTGGCCACTACAAAGAAGGCAGTCGAGCTCTTCAAAGATATCATCCATAGATTTGGTCTCCCGAATAGCATTATCACTAACCTCGAAACTACATTCACTGATTACCATTTTTGGGACTTTCTATGAAGACCGATGCATCTTCGTTAAATACATCTCTGTTGCCCATCCTAGAGCCAATGGCCAGGAAAAATGGGCGAACGGCATGATCCTCGATGCCCTCAAAAAGAGGCTATACCAGAAAGAGGAAAAGCATCCAGACAGATGGCTCAAAGAGCTCCTAGCTGTGGTTTGGGGACTATGCACTCAAGCTAGTCGCAACACTGGTGTGTCTCCATATTTTTTGGTCTATGGCTTAGAGGCCGTACTTCTCGCGAACATTGCTTCTCGAGCACCCAGAGTAGAGCACTATAATGAATTGCAAGCCACAGCTATTCGAACAGAGGACGTTGATAGGGCCAAAGAAGAATGCCTGATCACTTGCATCTGCACGGCCAAATACCTAGAAGGCCTATGAAGATACTACAATCACAATATCAAAGGTCATTCATTTGCGGCCGGCGACCTCGTTCTCCGCAGAAAGCAGAAAACCGAAGGGATGCACAAGCTCTCCTCCCCCTGGGAAGGGCCTTACATGGTCAAAAAGGTTACCCGACCAGGGTCTTACCAGCTATGTGACTTGGATGGAATCAATATCCCCAATTCATGGCACATCGAGCACCTTACACGTTTCTATCCTTGAAACGCTCTAGATATGTACTCTCCACTCCATAACGAATAAAGTTCTTGTCGCCATAATTTGTCTCCATTATTTCTCCACTCTGGTTTAATCTCCATTTGCGATCGCTACCTCTATGCTACTCTGGTTTAAACTCTGACAATTATACGTGATCTTCATATATGCTCCGCCCCGTTTCTCCATACTAAAATATCTTTAAGATATTTCACCAACCATCGAGCAGCACACGTTCCACTTTGCATTCTTTAGAGAAAACCCAGTCTTTGATCTCTCCCAACACATGCTACGGGCTCTGCACTCTGCGTTATGGGTGGTCGGCTGTGGTTCCTCAGTCACGTCTATTCCTCCTACACATGCACGGGCTCCAGCGCTCGATGTTATGAAATACAAGCTAGCCAAGGCCAAGAGCTCAGTAACGAACTAACTGCTCGAACACTACTTATACCATGTATAAATGTGTTAGGGTTAATAACAAGTCTCTTTTTCACCAAAAGTGCTAGCAAGACGCATAAACATGCACATGTCTACTTACAACATTTATACAAATACATAAATGTTTGCTTATGCCCTCGTGCATCTAAATCTCCTCTCTAGATGTTACATACAAGTTTCTCTCCACTTAGGTCATTGTGCTTGGCCCTCACCGTCTACCTAGCCAAATAGATCAACATCGCCGGCCAGCCTCTTTGTCGCGTCCTCCACCTCATCCTTTAGCTGCTCCTGCTTTGTCACACCCATCCCTCTGGCAAATTTGGCCCCTATCTGTAACACCCCAGTGTTATGGTTGTACTAAAACACTTGCATCACATGAGCATGAGCATCATCATCTCATTCATAAGCATCATATCATTATGAATATTATCATTTTATGTGTGTTTCTATTTGAACTGCTGGGTTTATGCTAGCAATTGTGTGTGCTCTTGTGTGGTCTATGCAAATGTGTGCCAAATGTCCTCTTAAACAACTTAGCTACACTTAGTTTGTCTTTAGCAACAATGTTCATGTTGACCATCTTACCTAATTACACTTCTAAGTAATAGTTTGACTTGTGTTGACCCTAGAGCTCTTATCTTTGACTGTTTAAAAAGTACAACTTAGAGTGTTTGCATGTCTGAGCAACCTAAAGCAAAGTTGTAGCAAATTTTATATGGAACAAACTTTGTTTAGAGGTCAAGTCATGAAAATGTGTGGAACAGTCTCAAACATGGCCCACAAGTCAGAATTGGGGCTGATTCTACACTTAGAAATTTTCTAAGTCCTAAAACTGAATTACAGTTTCTTGAGCTGATGTTGGGAGCGCTGTATATCACTAACCAAGCCAAATCAGCCCGAGCTCCTATTACATGAGTTGTAGTTCTCATATGGATGATCAACTTTGTTAACTACGGCATAGTCTAGATCGTCACAGGTTAGGAGATAATCACCGTTTAACCTACGCTGTCAGTCATCGTCGTTAAGTCTGAATCACCATTTTCAGAAAACGGTCAGGTCAGTCATGGCCGACCACTTCAGAATCCGTTGGCCGCGTGGCGCCACTCGTCGCCGCTCGCCTGAGCGCGCTGGACACGCGCCGTGGATGCCCTGGCACGGCCGGCCGCGTCTTGAAGCCGCTCCGCGCCTGCCCGACCGAGTCGCCAGCCCCAGTTTCCTTTCTCGCCTCCCTCAGCGTAGCCCGAAGCCACCCGCCATTGCCGCCGGAGCTTCGCCCTTGCCTAGCTCCCGCGTTTTGGCAAAAACGCGTTGCCCAGCTAGCTCCAAGCTCCGCCGCGACCTCCTCTTGCTCGTCGTCGCCTCCACGCAGCCAGCCAATCTCTGGTGAGGCCGCTTTCGGCATTTCCGCGCTATCGCAACCTCGTCGGAGGTGAGCCCGCCGTGGCCAACCACCACCAGAGCTCCCTCCTTCCTTTCTCTCCCATCCCTCGTGGTTGTTGCGAACTCCCGATGCTCACTCCTGGCTTAGGTCAGTCCGCCATGGCCGTAGTTGGCCGGCATACCTTGCGCAGCGCCGCCGCAAGCACCATTGCCGACGGCGACCCCCTCCTCGGTAGCTAGGAAGCCCGTTTTCTTCTCCCATCGGTGCGGGGCAGTGAGCTGAGCACGTTGGTGCCTCACCCTTCGCCGGAGGAGCCACCGGCGGCGAACTGCGCCACCGCCGTTCCTCCTCCCCTGTTTTCTCTCACTGGCGCGCGGGGCCCGTTGTCAGTCGCCGCTGCTGAGGAGGCCACCAGCCTGGGCCGCGCCGAGTAGCTGGGCCGCTTGCGCCGCGTCTTGGGCCGCGCCAGCATCGCTCGTGGGCCGTCGTTCCTCGGGCCGGCCCAACAGCTGTGGTGTGTTTATTTCTTATTTGTTTTGTTTGTTTTATTTCACAGTTTGGCATCTAGATTCAAAAATGTGTATCTCCTAGTTGGTAGATCCAAATGATGTGGTTCTAATTTTGTTGAGTTCCTAGTAATGTCTAGTATTTGATAAAAATATTATATGAGCACATGTTGCAGAAATGTTGGGTGAATTAAATAGGAACTTGAAATGTGTTTTTAAATACATGCAAACTTGTTTGAATTTTAACTTGAGTTTCTGTGGTCCAAAAATTATGAAATTTTGTGGGTCCTCTATTTTGGTGTAGTAGAGTCTCTGGTTAAAATTTCAGAGCTAGTGCATGTGTAGTTTTTAAGTTATAGAATTTCCTTTTATTAATGGGTGGATCTTGTGTGAATTTTCATAATTTTTATATAGATCCAGTGAAGGTAAAATTTGGTGAGTAAGGTTCTTATGCTAGAATGATGTTAGGAAAAATGTGAAATCTGTTGCTTGACACTGTTCATTAGGATTTCTTAATTATGCCATTTTAAGCCAGTATGCCTTAGCATTTTTGTGTAGACTGTTATACTTACTCAATGGCTTTGAAATTTTTATGGTAGTCTATGTGCAGCATGAGATAGCTACTGTAATTTTTGTAGATTTTTATGAATAGTTTTACTATATATTGCTTTAATCACCTAATTAATTAAATAAATTAGAAAAGGGTAATAAACAATTTATTTAGAAGTTGGCACTATACTTTCTAGTGTTCCTCTGGTGTGTGAAACAAGTTGGTAAACTTTGTTTGGTCAAATTAGGCTTTTGCATCATCATTAAATAATTAAGTTAGTAACCCTGTCAATTCTGGGCAGATTCTAGATTTACTGGAATTCAGTTTGGTTAACATAAGAATCATGCTGTGATGTTTACAAATGAATTGTAGAGAATTTCATGAGCTTTCCAGAATGTCCTCTTGCAAGTCATTTGGATTTATAGAACTCTGGTTATGATTGAATTAAGTGACTACTTGTTGCATATGAAACTTTAACTGTTATTTTAAGTATGTCTTTACTATTCTAAGTTCATGGTACTGTTCCTAGGTGTTAGGCCCTTAACTGAAGATGAGCATCTTTATCTTAGGTTATGCAAGTTAGGTAAGTTAATCTTGTTCTTTCAGTTAAGTTAGAAATATGCTTAGAGTGGTTTGAATAGGGCTAGTCTTACTCGGTAAACGAGTGTCCAGTAATGCGTTCGTAAACACTTACTACGATCCATTCATACATGGCTATACATTTCATCATTATCTTCCATCTCTTGTGCATGCACGATTCTTACTATGCATATGCATGCAATAGGTGTTCCGGAGGGAGTTACGCTTCTGGAATTCGAGCCAGTACTTCCGGAGGAGCAGCAGCAAGCTCAGGAGCAGGAGGTGCAGGCCCCCGAAGAAGGAGTCAACGAAGAAGTTCTTGAGTGCCCCGATCACCAACCTTCATCTTTTCTGAAAGGCAAGCCCCGGAGCATTCTAAGACTCCTATGTTTTCAAAATGGGTACTTTGAGTATCTTTATTTATTGATGCATTAAGTGATAGGAATTGGATGCGAACACTTGTTGCATATATACCTATTCCTTGGCCAGTATACGTACCCTGAATCCTATTTAGGTCCAGGAGCGAATCAAAGCTTAGCCATGCTTAGACCGGTAAAAGTCAGGTGATTTCCTGTCACCTGCATATTAGAAAAATGTCTGGTCACGGTTGGCTATAATTGCTATCGTGGAGAATAACCATGTGTTAATAATGAATTGTGACCGGGCGGGAGGTCGATAGAGAAGCAGCAAGGCAAGGAGGTCTTGGTAGTGGATCTATCCCCGTCTGTGTCAGTTAAGGACCGATTCGCTGTACGTCCTCATGTCATGTTGAACGCATGCCTATCACTTAGTTGGCCGGATAACTCGTTCCGACCGCGAAGCCGAGTAGCTCAACTCAGGCCGGAAGACCGAGAAGTGAAAGTGCGCACCCTGGCGGTAGTAAGGATGTGTGGGGAGCTATTGGCGTAAGTCCGAGGTGAGATTGACCACCTGGCAGAGTGGACTCCCTAAGGGTGCGGCGCTGCTCGGAGCCGCGATTCCTGAGATGTACCAAAGGTGACCTAAGGCTGCCTTCGCGAGGTATGTCTGGGTTTGTGTTAGGAATACCCCTCCAGCTGGATAGGAATCGATTCGAATCGCCGTCTCTCCCGGATAGTGAGAACTTGACTGAGCAGCGGCAACGTAGATGCACTTAATTGAACTTGATGGTTAAATCAATGATGATGATACAAACTTATACCGGATATGGTTACTAATGTTTGGAGTTAATCAATTGCTTGCTCTAGTACAGGTGCTAATCTAGTTGATAGGTTAATATTGTTAAATTGCTGCTTACTCATAAACCTAATTATGCTCTCGTATCACTATAGCGTTTTTGCAAAATGCTTGTCAAGCTAGATCCACCGATAAAGCCTTGCATAGTCCTTGGTGTCATTTATTTCTGGTTTACGACGGGTAAGTCTAGCTGAGTACCTTCTCGTACTCAGGGTTTATTTCCCCCTTGTTGCAGATGACGTGCTATATAACGGCTACTGTAAGTATTGTCTCCACCCTTAGTCCTTGGTGTCATTTATTTCTGGTTTATGACGGGTAAGTCTAGCTGAGTACCTTCTCGTACTCAGGGTTTATTTCCCCCTTGTTGCAGATGACGTGCTATATAACGGCTACTGTAAGTATTGTCTCCACCCTGCGGGGGATGAAGACTAGATCATGGGCATGATCATCTAGGTTATTTTATCTTACTGCTTTTGCTGGATATGACTATGGTACTGGCTTGTATTTGAACTAAGTGTGTGTGATGGTGTTAAACTACTTTGCTTCCGCTATTTGTGAACTCGTTTTGTAATAACTATGTGTACTCTGATGTATGTGGTACTGATGAACTACTTGTGAAATGGATGTAACATGTGGCTTGTTATGTTGAATTACTGTGATCTTGGTTGTATGCAAGTTGGTTTGAAATCCTTCGTGGTTTCAGTTGACTACCGGGTTTATATGGGTTCAAGTATGACGGTTTGATCACTCCGGTGATTGCTTTTGTACTTGTGCTCTTATAAATTGGTCGGTTCTGTTACAGCTGGTATCAGAGCTAGATTCAACATTAAACATGTCATATGTGTATTTAAAACAAAAGCTTTTGTTGGTAAAAATCAGTTTTGACAACTTATAACTACATATATAGGTGTTCAAATCTGAAATTTTATCTAGGTGTGCCAGTTGTCATATCCTCTATGCCCAAATAAGGACTTTCAGGTGGCTTATTTAAGTAATAACTTTTGGGGGATAATTGCTTTCATTTTATTTCGTCGTCCATACGGCGTGTTATTGTATGGATGCCATCCGCTTGGGTGGTAATGTATGGATCAATTGCCTCTACGCTCAGGTAAAGTGAGTTGTGAGAGCATGATCGTCCAATTGTCGGTCTAGGGGAGAGTTAGTTTTGGTTACCGGAATGTTTATATGTTGCACACATGTACATATGAAGGTACTTAATTGTGGGTGTATCAATCGGGTAGCTTTGGATACCGAAGTATATATATCCGGGGATGTATATATGGAAAGTATCTTAGTTTACTACTTTCATTGCATACTTATTTCTTTTGTTGGGATGGGCTGCAATGAAATTTTCTGCAGGTACACTAACAACGCAACGTGTAGCTCGACTAGATACGTATATGAGAGAACGTATGTATGCCACCGCCTATGTCGCTAGAATGTTAAATTTCTTAAGATTCGTGAGGACGTACGGAACGTGCATGCATCATGTTTACTCATGCCATTCCATTTTTGCATCACTCCCTCCCTTATCTAATTATTCCGTTATAGTTTCTCATCCTGTAAGGTAATCCTCTCACACCCAAGTTGCCATGCTACTACTGATGGCCGCACTAGCACTACCGCCCTGGAGCAGTCTCGTTATACTAAGATGAAATTTCTGAAACTTGAAGTTGATCAAAAATTTGGCATATGAGTGGCTGCATCGCAGGAATGTGCGGAGTAAAGTTATGGCGATGTTATGAGGATGAATTATTGTGCCTCTGTTTATTGTATGAAATTAATCTCTCCAATAAGTTCAGTTGGCATAATTCTACAATCCGTTTATATCTGACATCGTCCATCATTACTCACAAATGCGCTTCTGCAGATGTCGCGCAATCTACGTTCAGGCCGTGGTGGGGGTAGTGGCGATGATGATCTTCCACCGCCACCTTCGCCCACGCCGTCTGATCTGTTGGCCATGCTCGTGGAAGGTCAGCGTGCGTTGGGTGATGCTATGCGTACCATGGCCCAGCATCAAGTCCAAGGCCGCAATCAACGTCAGGGGCCAGAGCCCAACCAGTTTAGTGATTTCAAGGAATTCCAAGATACCAAGCCACCCGTCTTCAAGGAAGCTGAAGAGCCGCTCCAAGCGGAAGAGTGGCTAAACACGCTTGAGCACAAGTTCCGTTTGCTCAGGGTGACAGAGCAGATGAAGGCGGAGTATGCTTCGCATCAGCTACAAGGACCAGCAGGTATATGGTGGCGACATTATCGGTCCACACTACCAGAAAATGCCCAGATCACTTGGAATCGATTTCAGGAGGCTTTCAAGAGTCATTATATTCCTCCCGGGTTGATGGCCATCAAGCACAATGAGTTTATGAAGTTGGTGCAGGGCACCAAGACACTCACTGAATATCTTCATGCCTTCAACCATCTGGCAAGGTATGCTCCAGAATTCGTTGATTCAGAAGCGAAGAAAATCGCCAGCTTTAAAAGAGGGCTTAGTCCCAAACTGATGAAGTCCATGGGGAACAACAAAAGTGTCACTTTCAATGAGTTCGTAAGTGATGCTCTTACTCAAGAGAATAACGATAATGTCTATGCCGCTTCCAAAAGTCGCAAGAGGATCTTTGAGGCAGGTGTCTCTCAGGCTAGAGCTCCAGTAGCGAAGACTCAGTTTCGCCCACCCACTACAGCCGTTCGGTACCGGCCGCCACAAAAGAAGAATCAGGCAAAGACTGGGTTCAAGAAGGCATTCACTGTACCTCTTCCAAAGGGTACCACAGGACCTGGAAATTCTTTTGTTCCGCCAGCTAATAGGCCCTGCTGGAATTGTGGCAGGACAGGTCATTGGTCCAAGAATTGTCCGTATCCTCAGAAGAACCATCAGAAGCAAGGGAATTCTGGTGCTCGTCAAGGACATGTTAACTACACCAACGTGACCGAGATACCCTCAGGAGAGGTGGTCACCGTGGGTAAGTTTCTTGTGAATCACCATCCGGCAGTTGTACTATTTGATTCTGGTGCTTCGCATTCATTTATGAGTCCAGCTTTTGCATCAAAATACAATCAGAAGGTAATTACAGTATCCACGGGTAGTTATTGCATTAGTGCAGCTGGAAGTAATATTTCGACCAATCAAATAGTGCTGGGGGTAAGGATTGAAATAGAGGGAAGAGTGTTTATGGCCGATGTGGTAGTCCTACCGGGATTGGGGATAGATGTAATCTTGGGAATGAAGTGGATGAGCGGTCATGGAGTGCTCATTGATACTTCCACTAGGGTCGTTATGTTGAGGGATCCTATTAGCAATGAAGCCTTCCTTGTGCCACTTCCCAGAGAGCTAGAACTCCACAACACTGCTAATGCTATCCAGACCCCGAGAATTGAGGACGTCCCAGTCGTGTGTGAATTTCCAGATGTTTTTCCTGATGATCTACCTGGTTTACCGCCGGATCGAGATATTGAATTCAAGATCGAGTTAGTGCCGGGCACTGCACCTATTTCTAGAAGGTCTTATAGGATGCCACCCAATGAGTTAGCAGAGCTTAAAGTACAGTTACAAGATCTGTTAGAGAAAGGTCTTATCCGACCTAGTGCTTCTCCCTGGAGTTGTCCTGCTATATTTGTGAAGAAGAAGGACAAGTCATTGCGCATGTGTGTGGATTATCGTCCACTCAATGCGGTGACAATCAAGAACAAGTACCCATTGCCACGCATTGATATTTTGTTTGATCAGTTGTCTAAGGCAAAGGTATTCTCAAAAATTGATTTGAGATCTGGTTATCATCAGATAAAGATTAGACCGGAGGATGTGCCTAAGACCGCTTTCTCCACCAGATACGGGTTGTATGAGTATCTGGTTATGTCTTTCGGTCTGACCAATGCTCCTGCATACTTCGTATATCTGATGAATTCTGTGTTCATGGAAGAACTGGACAAATTTGTAGTTGTCTTCATTGATGACATCTTAATCTTTTCTGTAAATGCTGAAGAACATGCCGAGCATCTGAGAGTTGTTTTATCCAGGCTACGAGAGCATAAGCTTTATGCCAAGTTCAGTAAATGTGAGTTTTGGCTTAAGAAAGTACCTTTCTTAGGTCATGTGTTGTCCGATGAAGGGATTTCGGTTGATCCATCCAAGGTGCAGGAAGTCATGAATTGGAAAGCACCAACTTCAGTACATGAGATAAGAAGTTTCCTTGGTTTGGCTGGGTATTATCGTCGATTCATCCCAGATTTCTCTAAGGTAGCCAAGCCCATGACCAGGTTGCTGCAAAAAGATGTAAAGTTTGTTTGGACTCCAGAGTGTGAGACTGCTTTCTGCACTTTGAGGACCTTGTTGACATCAGCTCCTGTGTTGGCACAACCTGACGTCGAGAAACCTTTTGATGTGTTTTGTGACGCATCAGGTACCGGTTTAGGATGTGTCCTTATGCAGGAAGGTCGAGTTATCGCCTATGCCTCACGTCAGCTAAGGAAGCATGAAGCTAATTATCCAACTCATGATCTTGAGTTAGCTGCGGTTGTGCATGCTTTGAAGATTTGGAGGCATTACTTGCTCGGTAACGTGTGCCATATTTATACCGATCATAAAAGTCTCAAGTATATATTCACTCAACCAGAATTGAACATGAGACAAAGAAGATGGCTAGAGTTGATTAAAGATTATAACTTAGAAGTTCACTATCATCCGGGTAAAGCAAATGTTGTTGCCGATGCTTTGAGTAGGAAATCTCACTGTAATTCTCTCTTGGAGGCAGATTATCATTTGGCGCATCTATTACATCCTGCTGTGTTGCACAGTATTACCCTTAGTTGCTCTCTAGAAAGTAAGATCATCGAGCTTCAGAAAACCGATGTGGGTGTGTTCCACATCAAAAGAAAGATGAAGGAACAAGAGACAAAACACTTTCGCATTGATGAGAAGGGTGTTCTATGGTTTAAGGACAGACTGGTAGTACCGAAGGACAAAGAGCTTAGAAACCAAATCTTAGAAGAAGCTCACTCATCCAAGTTATCTATCCACCCAGGAAGTAGTAAAATGTATCAAGATTTGAAATCCCGCTTTTGGTGGACTAAAATGAAGAAAGAAATCGCAGCTTATGTTGCAAGGTGCGACAATTGTTGTAGAGTCAAAGCAATTCACATGAAGCCTGCTGGACTTCTCCAACCATTATCTATACCAGGATGGAAGTGGGAAGAGATTAGTATGGATTTTATTGTTGGACTTCCCCCTACCCAAAAGAATTTTAATTCCATATGGGTGATTGTGGATCGTTTAACAAAGTCTGCTCATTTCATACCAGTTAGGGTTGACTATCGGCCAAGTGACTAGGCTGAGCTATATTTTAACCAGATAGTACGTCTCCATGGTGTTCCTAGAACCATTGTATCCGACAGAGGACCTCAGTTCACCGCTCGTTTTTGGGAACAATTGCATAAGATGATAGGAACCAACTTAGTTAGAAGTTCTGCTTATCATCCCCAAACCTCCGGACAGACGGAGCGGGTAAATCAAATATTGGAAGACATGTTAAGAGCTTGTGTCATATCATCCAAAGGCTCATGGGATAAGTGGTTACCCTTGGCTGAATTTTCCTATAATAATAGTTATCAAGAAAGCATCAAGATGGCCCCTTTTGAGGCATTGTATGGTCGCAAGTGTAGAACTCCTTTGAACTGGGTTGAATCTGGAGAAAGAAGATACTACGGTATTGATTTTGTCGAAGAGGCTGAACAACAAGTCCGCACTATCCAAAAGCATATGAAAGCCGCTCAAGCTAGGCAGAAAAGCTATGCGGATAAAAGAAGGAAGCCCATTGAGTTTGAAGTGGGTGATCACGTTTATCTGAAGGTATCACCGATGAAAGGTGTGCAGCGATTCGGAGTAAAGAGAAAGCTTGCACCTAGGTATGTAGGTCCATATCTGATCATAGAGAAGAGTGGGAATGTAGCTTACAAGATAGAGTTACCTTACGAGATGAGAGCTATCTTCAATGTTTTTCATGTATCTCAATTGAAGAGATGTCTCCGTGTTCCCGAGGAAAGAGTTTCACTTCGAGATGTCAAGTTGAGATCAGATTTATCCTATGAAGAAAGACCAGTGCGGGTTATCGACACGAGAGAAAGAGTAACTCGGAATCGTGTGGTTAAGTTCTACAAGGTTATGTGGAGTAACCAGGGTAGTGAGAGCGATGCAACGTGGGAGCGGGAAGATTATTTGAAGGATGTATACCCTACCTTTTATTCAAAATGGTACGCTTTTCAAATCTCGGGGCAAGATTTTTATAAGGGGGGAGGGCTGTAACACCCCAGTGTTATGGTTGTACTAAAACACTTGCATCACATGAGCATGAGCATCATCATCTCATTCATAAGCATCATATCATTATGAATATTATCATTTTATGTGTGTTTCTATTTGAACTGCTGGGTTTATGCTAGCAATTGTGTGTGCTCTTGTGTGGTCTATGCAAATGTGTGCCAAATGTCCTCTTAAACAACTTAGCTACACTTAGTTTGTCTTTAGCAACAATGTTCATGTTGACCATCTTACCTAATTACACCTCTAAGTAATAGTTTGACTTGTGTTGACCCTAGAGCTCTTATCTTTGACTATTTAAAAAGTACAACTTAGAGTGTTTGCATGTCTGAGCAACCTAAAGCAAAGTTGTAGCAAATTTTATATGGAACAAACTTTGTTTAGAGGTCAAGTCATGAAAATGTGTGGAACAGTCTCAAACATGGCCCACAAGTCAGAATTGGGGCTGATTCTACACTTAGAAATTTTCTAAGTCCTAAAACTGAATTACAGTTTCTTGAGCTGATGTTGGGAGCGCTGTATATCACTAACCAAGCCAAATCAGCCCGAGCTCCTATTACATGAGTTGTAGTTCTCATATGGATGATCAACTTTGTTAACTACGGCATAGTCTAGATCGTCACAGGTTAGGAGATAATCACCGTTTAACCTACGCTGTCAGTCATCGTCGTTAAGTCTGAATCACCATTTTCAGAAAACGGTCAGGTCAGTCATGGCCGACCACTTCAGAATCCGTTGGCCGCATGGCGCCACTCGTCGCCGCTCGCCTGAGCGCGCTGGACACGCGCCGTGGATGCCCTGGCACGGCCGGCCGCGTCTTGAAGCCGCTCCGCGCCTGCCCGACCGAGTCGCCAGCCCCAGTTTCCTTTCTCGCCTCCCTCAGCGCAGCCCGAAGCCGCCCGCCATTGCCGCCGGAGCTTCGCCCTCGCCTAGCTCCCGCGTTTTGGCAAAAACGCGTTGCCCAGCTAGCTCCAAGCTCCGCCGCGACCTCCTCTTGCTCGTCGTCGCCTCCACGCAGCCAGCCAATCTCTGGTGAGGCCGCTTTCGGCATTTCCGCGCTATCGCAACCTCGTCGGAGGTGAGCCCGCCATGGCCAACCACCACCAGAGCTCCCTCCTTCCTTTCTCTCCCATCCCTCGTGGTTGTTGCGAACTCCCGATGCTCACTCCTGGCTTAGGTCAGTCCGCCATGGCCGTAGTTGGCCGGCATACCTTGCGCAGCGCCGCCGCAAGCACCATTGCCGACGGCGACCCCCTCCTCGGTAGCTAGGAAGCCCGTTTTCTTCTCCCATCGGTGCGGGGCAGTGAGCTGAGCACGTTGGTGCCTCACCCTTCGCCGGAGGAGCCACCGGCGGCGAACTGCGCCACCGCCGTTCCTCCTCCCCTGTTTTCTCTCAGTGGCGCGCGGGGCCCGTTGTCAGTCGCCGCTGCTGAGGAGGCCACCAGCCTGGGCCGCGCCGAGTAGCTGGGCCGCTTGCGCCACGTCTTGGGCCGCGCCAGCATCGCTCGTGGGCCGTCGTTCCTCGGGCCGGCCCAACAGCTGTGGCTGTGTTTATTTCTTATTTGTTTTGTTTGTTTTATTTCACAGTTTGGCATCTAGATTCAAAAATGTGTATCTCCTAGTTGGTAGATCCAAATGATGTGGTTCTAATTTTGTTGAGTTCCTAGTAATGTCTAGTATTTGATAAAAATATTATATGAGCACATGTTGCAGAAATGTTGGGTGAATTAAATAGGAACTTGAAATGTGTTTTTAAATACATGCAAACTTGTTTGAATTTTAACTTGAGTTTCTGTGGTCCAAAAATTATGAAATTTTGTGGGTCCTCTATTTTGGTGTAGTAGAGTCTCTGGTTAAAATTTCAGAGCTAGTGCATGTGTAGTTTTTAAGTTATAGAATTTCCTTTTATTAATGGGTGGATCTTGTGTGAATTTTCATAATTTTTATATAGATCCAGTGAAGGTAAAATTTGGTGAGTAAGGTTCTTATGCTAGAATGATGTTAGGAAAAATGTGAAATCTGTTGCTTGACACTGTTCATTAGGATTTCTTAATTATGCCATTTTAAGCCAGTATGCCTTAGCATTTTTGTGTAGACTGTTATACTTACTCAATGGCTTTGAAATTTTTATGGTAGTCTATGTGCAGCATGAGATAGCTACTGTAATTTTTGTAGATTTTTATGAATAGTTTTACTATATATTGCTTTAATCACCTAATTAATTAAATAAATTAGAAAAGGGTAATAAACAATTTATTTAGAAGTTGGCACTATACTTTCTAGTGTTCCTCTGGTGTGTGAAACAAGTTGGTAAACTTTGTTTGGTCAAATTAGGCTTTTGCATCATCATTAAATAATTAAGTTAGTAACCCTGTCAATTCTGGGCAGATTCTAGATTTACTGGAATTCAGTTTGGTTAACATAAGAATCATGCTGTGATGTTTACAAATGAATTGTAGAGAATTTCATGAGCTTTCCAGAATGTCCTCTTGCAAGTCATTTGGATTTATAGAACTCTGGTTATGATTGAATTAAGTGACTACTTGTTGCATATGAAACTTTAACTGTTATTTTAAGTATGTCTTTACTATTCTAAGTTCATGGTACTGTTCCTAGGTGTTAGGCCCTTAACTGAAGATGAGCATCTTTATCTTAGGTTATGCAAGTTAGGTAAGTTAATCTTGTTCTTTCAGTTAAGTTAGAAATATGCTTAGAGTGGTTTGAATAGGGCTAGTCTTACTCGGTAAACGAGTGTCCAGTAATGCGTTCGTAAACACTTACTACGATCCATTCATACATGGCTATACATTTCATCATTATCTTCCATCTCTTGTGCATGCACGATTCTTACTATGCATATGCATGCAATAGGTGTTCCGGAGGGAGTTACGCTTCTGGAATTCGAGCCAGTACTTCCGGAGGAGCAGCAGCAAGCTCAGGAGCAGGAGGTGCAGGCCCCCGAAGAAGGAGTCAACGAAGAAGTTCTTGAGTGCCCCGATCACCAACCTTCATCTTTTCTGAAAGGCAAGCCCCGGAGCATTCTAAGACTCCTATGTTTTCAAAATGGGTACTTTGAGTATCTTTATTTATTGATGCATTAAGTGATAGGAATTGGATGCGAACACTTGTTGCATATATACCTATTCCTTGGCCAGTATACGTACCCTGAATCCTATTTAGGTCCAGGAGCGAATCAAAGCTTAGCCATGCTTAGACCGGTAAAAGTCAGGTGATTTCCTGTCACCTGCATATTAGAAAAATGTCTGGTCACGGTTGGCTATAATTGCTATCGTGGAGAATAACCATGTGTTAATAATGAATTGTGACCGGGCGGGAGGTCGATAGAGAAGCAGCAAGGCAAGGAGGTCTTGGTAGTGGATCTATCCCCGTCTGTGTCAGTTAAGGACCGATTCACTGTACGTCCTCATGTCATGTTGAACGCATGCCTATCACTTAGTTGGCCGGATAACTCGTTCCGACCGCGAAGCCGAGTAGCTCAACTCAGGCCGGAAGACCGAGAAGTGAAAGTGCGCACCCTGGCGGTAGTAAGGATGTGTGGGGAGCTATTGGCGTAAGTCCGAGGTGAGATTGACCACCTGGCAGAGTGGACTCCCTAAGGGTGCGGCGCTGCTCGGAGCCGCGATTCCTGAGATGTACCAAAGGTGACCTAAGGCTGCCTTCGCGAGGTATGTCTGGGTTTGTGTTAGGAATACCCCTCCAGCTGGATAGGAATCGATTCGAATCGCCGTCTCTCCCGGATAGTGAGAACTTGACTGAGCAGCGGCAACGTAGATGCACTTAATTGAACTTGATGGTTAAATCAATGATGATGATACAAACTTATACCGGATATGGTTACTAATGTTTGGAGTTAATCAATTGCTTGCTCTAGTACAGGTGCTAATCTAGTTGATAGGTTAATATTGTTAAATTGCTGCTTACTCATAAACCTAATTATGCTCTCGTATCACTATAGCGTTTTTGCAAAATGCTTGTCAAGCTAGATCCACCGATAAAGCCTTGCATAGTCCTTGGTGTCATTTATTTCTGGTTTACGACGGGTAAGTCTAGCTGAGTACCTTCTCGTACTCAGGGTTTATTTCCCCCTTGTTGCAGATGACGTGCTATATAACGGCTACTGTAAGTATTGTCTCCACCCTGCGGGGGATGAAGACTAGATCATGGGCATGATCATCTAGGTTATTTTATCTTACTGCTTTTGCTGGATATGACTATGGTACTGGCTTGTATTTGAACTAAGTGTGTGTGATGGTGTTAAACTACTTTGCTTCCGCTATTTGTGAACTCGTTTTGTAATAACTATGTGTACTCTGATGTATGTGGTACTGATGAACTACTTGTGAAATGGATGTAACATGTGGCTTGTTATGTTGAATTACTGTGATCTTGGTTGTATGCAAGTTGGTTTGAAATCCTTCGTGGTTTCAGTTGACTACCGGGTTTATATGGGTTCAAGTATGACGGTTTGATCACTCCGGTGATTGCTTTTGTACTTGTGCTCTTATAAATTGGTCGGTTCTGTTACACTATCACTCAAAGATTGATGGCAAGGTAGTGCAATCGGACCACCACTAGGGCGTGTGTCATGACAGAGATAGTGGTGTCTCGGTTGAAGCTCTTGAAGTTATCCGACACCGCCTTGCACCTGTCGATAATGGCGTCCAGATGTGGTAGCCTATCATCGGGCTGAGGAGCTACCTCCATGTCGATACAGTCGAGCACCGGCCTGACTCTAGCCACCATGGCATCGAGTCTTCCCCTCTGGGTTTATGCCTCCAGCTCTAGCACGTCGAACTACGCCTCGGTCCTTCGATGGTATTTTGTAGACACCAAAGGGATTTGTCAAACGAAGAAATTAATTCAGCAATAACACCGACCATGAACTACTCACCTTCTAGATCCTCAGCCAGTTTCTCTACCCACCCAAATGCCTTCTCCTTCTCCTCTTGGAGTTGACCGATGACTTCTCGCAACCGATCGAGCTCCGCATCTTGCTCTACAAACATAATGGTCGATAGGAACATCATGACTATTTGGCAATACAGAGCAAACTCATAGATCTGCAATACCTTTCTTCTGGTCTGAGATGCTCTTTAGTTGTTTGGAGTTGGGCTCCAGCTGCTCAGAGATGGTGTTCACCTGCTCGAAAATGCGCTCCAGCTGCTCAGTGGTGGTCTTTAGCTGCTCAGATAAGACACCCTTCTGGTACTCTAGGTTCCTCGCATTTGATTCAGTAAGACCCTTTCGTGCTGGGCCCTCTAGATGTTCTTCTCCATTAGTTTCACCGCCTCCCTCAGCTTTTCATTCTCCTCGGAGAGGGGCTCCATCCTCTGGATCAGTTGTTGCCGTTGTACGGCAGTTCACGCTATGCCCTGCAAAGCACCAAGGCTATGAAGGACCATAGTCTCCAATGCCAAAGATGGACACCACCGATGTAATACTAACCTCAATTTGCTTCATGGCTGTGGAATGGGTGGACCATAGCCTCTTCACCTCCCTGGTGGTGTCCTCCTCTTCCACGATTACAACTTCGTCCGCCCCGCTTGCAGAGGATGCAGACGGCTTGAGGTCATGATTCTTCACACTCAATCTCCTCGACCTTGTCCTCTTCCTCTGCAACCGGTGGCGCTCCCTAGGGGCTCAGTGGCCTCACGGAGCGTCCAACCATGCCCTACGACATCCCAAGGCATGCCGCTTGCTCCTTCGACACTGCTGGCCTCTGTGCCCTAGACACCGGCACAACGTTAGTAGCTCCCGCTGCCACCTCTAAGGACTCAATAGCTCTCGTCGTTGCCCCTGGCATCTCCATCATCTCACTCACCGTTGCAGCCAATCGCTCACTGTCTCCAACTCCACCAGCAGCGGTGGTCGACTCCTACATAGAACGATGAGCACCCGAGGACTCTAGGATGGAGTCTGCCCATATTGCATCCATGCTAGCAATAGCCCCTAGCTGCTCGCCAGTCTAGCCCAAAGGATTTAGATCCTCCACACACCCTGTTCTGCATCAGATCAGCTCATCGATCACCACAACTACAAAAATCAGATAGCCACTGACCCTAAGGCAAAGATACTTACATGTTAGCTTCCTGGTAGACTATTCTGAACCGGCGCTACCTCCCTAAGCTCCTACGCACCGCTCTAGGGTCAACCCGCATGTCCTAGGCTAGGGGTCTTGCGGCCGTCGCCGTCAGCACCTTCTCCGCCTGTTGCTTGGGGACTCCTTCCCCTCCCTTCGATTGCACCTCCTCGCATGTAGTGCTCGGAGGGGGAGCTACTGGAGCCCTATCATCATTCGACCACTTGGGCATCGCCGCACTCTGCGTTAGAGTAGTCCGATTGCCGCCAAGTGAGATGCCACCCGGCTTGCAGGGAGCTACATCCGTCGTTCTCCTTTTCTTTCAGACCAGCTCTTCTATCATCGCCCTTCCCCCTGAACCTTCTCCGATATCAAGGAGGACCCTCCTTCCGACTAGCACCTTTGCCTTTGGATTCAGATGAGGCGCTAATGGTACCTTCTTCTGGCTGAGTGGCTGGCCTAGCAACCACTGCCTTTGGCCAATCGCTCCTCGGCACACCCAAGAAGTACGCTGCCCATTCCTACAAATGGATCTTTCCACAAGCGAATCAGTTCATGGCTCAGCGCTGGCACAGGATAAAAAACACTAGGACCAACAGTCGAGATTCTTACCTGAGGAGGTGGGTTCATGTAGTTGAAGGTTTTCAGCTACCCTGGCATGCTGTATGGCACGCTTGGAGCAAATAGTTCAGCGGCCTAGTGTAGCATGACCTCCTTCATCAGTCTCTCCATCCTCTCTCGGGTGTCATCAGTATCCTCCTTGAAGTCAAAGCCTACGTGGGCCCTCTCCATACAGGGCTGGATGCGGTGCATTATTAAGTTCACTGCCACCACCACTCTGTTCATCTTCATGCCCTTCATCAGCTTGAGGAGCTCCTTCACCTGCTCCATATTGGCACTGGTCAACTTCTCTAACCAGCTCCTCTGATTCTTTGGAACCTGGTCGATGTCGCACCGGATGGTAGGATGACTCTGCTTCATGTAGAACCACCTAGCATTCCACCCCTTTAGCGAGGTGTTCAATGGCACAGTAATGTACTCGCCCGCCATCCCATCGTGGAGCTACAGATACACACCACCGACCACTTTGGAACCGCCCCTGCCCTTCTTCTTTAGCTAGAATAGGTGTCAGAAAAGATTGAAGCAGGGAAGAATGCCAAGATACACCTCAAAGAAATGGATAAACAAGGAAATGTGTAAGATGGTGTTCAGATGAAGATTGCACAAACTCACTCCCTAATACTCCAATAGATCCTGCAAGAAAGGATGTACTAGAAGACCTAACCCACACTAGAAATAGTCTTCAAATACGACAAGCTCATCGGTGTGCGGCATCGGATAGGGCTCACCATCGGCTGAACGCCATCCGGTAGTGACACGGTCAGGAAGAACGCCCACCTCCACCATCTCATTGAGCCCCATCTCCCCCATGAGGGACGGTACCCATTCCTTATCACAGCTCATCCTAGCGGTTGCCTTCTTCATGTTTCCACCTCCCCTCTTCAATGCCATCCCTCAGATCTGGATCGGAACTAGCCTCTTTGCGCAAGCTTTTAGACCTAGCGGCGGAGTGCGTGTGAATGTGAATGGGGGAGCGTAGAGGCAAGGAGGAAGACAAAGTGGCAAAGTGGCAAAGGTGGGAGCGTGGAGTGCAGTGATGCAGTTATAAAGACACCCTCTCCACTTTTGCATTCAAGGGTTTTTGGGAAACCGCACCATGATTTATGCCTTTCCAAATTCCCCAATGTGGCGTGGTGGGCCGTTACCTGGGCTTCCATGCAATTGCAGCCCATATCGCCTATTCTCCGACGCAACTTGGTATTGCACACCGAATATTCGCTGACTTCTCTGCAATACCATCAAGGCTTAGTAATTTCTACTGTACAGCCCTTACTCTGGCTTTTTCTCCACGATTTGATTTATCCAAGATTTCCACTTGTGGTTCGGGGACTACGTCATCATTATGACTTGGTTTCTCACCATACTGGGGACTTTCTTCTGGTTACTGTTGTTTCTGACCCTACCACCACGTTACTACATCACCTATTGTCAGGCTTGGGAACTAAGTGGGCACACTTCACCTTGCAGTGAATGTGCACTTTTCATTTTAGGGCTCTACCTATGGACTGGTCGCCTGCTCAGCTGGTTTTCTACATTTCTTCTACTTTCTGGACCCTAGCACCATGTGGCCACGTCACCTACTATTAGGCCCAAGGACTAAGTGGGCACACTTCACCTTGCGGTGAGTGTGTTTGCCTTAGTCTGGAAGACTCCATGCCTCCTAGAGTTGAAGAAGATTATCTCCCTTTCTCATGGTCAGGCTCTAAGTGGGCACATTGGTCCACTACGAGGAAATTTTTGATTTTGAACTTGAGCTCCTTACATCCTTCTGGCAAGCTTTGCTTAGATAAGCTTGTGCTCAGCCAGACAGTTAAGCTAGTCGGCTACGGCCCATAACTTCTCGGTGACTCATTATGGTGGTCGGACCATGAGTCTGACTACTCGGCTTTATTTACACCTGCTTAGACAAGCTCAAGATGGCGTTGCACAGCAGATACAAGGCGCTTGGAGACTAGCTATGGGGGTACGCCCTAGATACCCATGGTAGACTATATGGGCTATGCTCCTAAGGGCGGTCCAACCCATAAGACGAAGACTTATGGTGCACGGTACTGCTCGACGTGTACCGCAAGACATCAAGGGTGATATCCTAAAGATACTACAAGATCTGTTAGGATATGTTCAATCCCATGATTCATGTAATCTATTATTACTTACCGATTATCTCCTAGATCTAACTAACTTGTAACCCTGCCCCCTAGACTATATAAGGTGGACAAGGACCCCCTCAAAACACACACAACATCATATAATAGCTAATACAATCCAACAGACCATAGGAGTAGGGTATTACATCGTGCTGATGGCCCAAACCTATCTAACTCTTGTGTCTATGTTGCCTTCTTGTTCTTGATTACACGCATCTCTGCTGATCAATCTACCTTCATGGGATACCCCTCGAAGGACTGCTGACGATATTCTGTCAACACATGCCGTGGCTGAGTGCCATGGAGCTCGAGCTGCCACCAGCCATCCCCACCGTGTGCTCCCCCTCTGCCCTAGATGAGAACTCCTTTGCCTCTCCCTCACCATCTTGCACCTGAGGTGCCCATCCCTAGCCGCTCAGCCCTATAGGAGCGCAGCCACTCGCTGTGGTCACCGCACGGGTGGCTGGGCCACCACCGGCTGCGCCCCACTGAGCCTCCACTGCCTTCCCCTGCCTGAGCCATGCTCACCTTCACCCTCACTGCTGCTGCATGCAACCTGCACCCTGCTTCCCCGGCCTCCTTCTATGCGCACGCCGCTGTCGCCTGCTGTGTCCATCGGCCGCCGCCAGCTGCCGTGGCCGGGCCACCTCGGGCTACCGTGGGCCAGGCTAGGGCCTAGCGTGGGTGTAGCCGGATGCCGCCTTGCCGTGTGGCCGTGCAGCTCACCCTCACCACTGGCTAGTCGCCCTATGGCCAGAATCGGCAGCCGATTCTGTTCCCTTCCTCTGCTCTGTATCGAAGGGAGAAGAAGAAGGACGAGGGTGAGAATAGAAACTTTTTCATGGTTCCCAATGCAAAATCCGTGACTCATTTGAATAGTGATGCATAGTGTGTGTTGTACTATGGATTGGTTTAATGAAATCCCATGGGATTTAGCGCAAAGTATTTGTCCTATTTGGCTTTTTCTTTTATGAGTAATTCGACTAAAACTTTGGAAAATCATAGTAATTAGTAGAAAAATCATAAAAAGGAAAATAAATGTGTTTTGAAATCCTTGTGACTAGCTCTATGCAGTAGATATATTATGTCATGTGCTTTAGTATGAAGTTTTTCATGTAGGTGTAATCTAGCCTTTATGTTTATTTAATAAAGCATGTTGTATTTGTCCAAATGTAGTGAAATTTTTATGGTAGACTAGTGTGGATGTGTTTGTGCTATGGTAAAAGTTTCATGTTTAGTGGATGCTTAATTACCGAGTTATTGATTTATCATGTGTCATATGCTTAATTGCAATTAGATCTTGATTATGTTGTAGTAATTAAATTGCTCGTTCGAAAATTATGATATTCACACAGTAGCTATGTTTAGTTGAGATGTTCTGTCCATAAAACTTTCATCTCCTAGATTTATGTTCGAACCGTCACTGTTTTATTTAAACGTTATGTTTAGTTAAGCAATTATCTTTAGTATATATTTCACCTTGTGTTTGCAACATGTTTATGTACTGGCGTACTACTTTGTGCTATATGGTGACTAAGCAAAGTGTTGCTTTACTTTGTTTAATACGTAGAAGTGTGCTTGGCATGTTATGGTAGCTCTCGCTCGTATGTTAAAATGCAAAGTGGTAATTTTAATAGCTTGTGATGGATTGATAATAATTAAGTCACAAGAAAGTTGTTTGGGAGAAGATGAGAGTTGAATCTAGAATGTTTTATACCCTAGTTTAACCACGATGACGTGTTGCTTGCCCTTTTGTGCTTGTAAGTATCTTTGTGTATGCCTGTTTGACTTAAGCATGCATTGCATTTATGCATATCATAATAGGAACGATGGTGGATAGTGGAACCAACTGGGTAGCTGGAAAGATGGTGCTATGGATCATGTCACAAAGATGGAAGACTAACTTTCGGTTATATGTTACCTAGGCAAGCCCCGGTGCATAACCCCTATTATTCTGCACTTTATTTTATGCTTGTGCATTAAGTTTAAGGAGTTGAATGAAACCCACTTGCATATCTATATCCTTATCCTATGAGTCTTACTAGTATGACAAGATCGTGTAGATTGCTATGCTATAGGACTCTGGTAGAAGTCGAGTGATTGCCTGTCACTCGTGAGAGATAGGAAAGATATTATTATTGTTGTTATATTATTATCACCTAGAAAAATATATATGAATGATAATTGGAGATTGGGTGGAATGGTACTTTGGATTTGGACTTGGTTTGGCATTCGAGTGAGGCCCGGGTTACATTTGTTTCGCCTGTGTTGATTAAGGACCGTCTGTTGCATTGAATTCTAGTCAGGTCACAGACTTATTATCCTGAACACATACTTGTTTATGGGAGTAGGGAAGGCTTGTTGCTCTCTTGTCGTGGGTTCTGGCTCTTTCCGGACCGACTGATTGGAGGTGAGGATGGTGGAGGTCTAAGCACCACACTGAGTCTGGGACTCAGGTGTGGGGGCTTAGAGTCCAAGTTTGGATGGGGACCTAGACCCCTTGATAGGAGAGTGATGTGTTGGTCCTGCTTGTGCCTGGGGTACAAGTGGGGCATGTATTTTGGGGTACCCAGTTGGGCACATTGATTCTCGAATCGTCGGGTAATACGGTATGACTTGTCTACAATCTAGCATCGTAGTATGAACTAGAAGATGAAAGATGGTAAAATGGTTCTGATTGCTTACCACCTGCTCAAAAGTAGCACAGGTGCTTACATAGAATTGTTAGTTAATGAACTAAGGATGACTGCTAATGAAATTGAATATAAGGACGCATGATTAGTAATGCTTCTGCAGATGCAATAACCCACAAGCCAGAAAGCCTTGCATACCCTTGGAGTCTTTTCTTTTCTCCTGACGAGTAAGTCTTGCTGAGTACAACTGAGTACTTAGGGTTTTATTTTTTCTCCTATTGCAGGTGACAGGCAGATGCTAGAGCTGACTCTTATGTTTGGATCCCTCCTGGTGGGCCCAAACAGGATTCCTTTATGCTGCGATCATAGTTTTATTTATAACTCTCACTAAATGTTTTTATAAATAGAAGTTTTATAATATGTTGTCATAGTTTATACATCAATGCTTCATCATGTCATGAATAGATATTTATTTTCGATGTAACTCCAATCACATGTTTATATTCCGCTGTTAAATTAAATTGTTCATAACTCTGACAACATGGGCATATCCCACTATTATAATCAATAAATATTATACTCTGATGTTGCATGGAAAGTGATGTAAGAAATGACTTAAGAATGTTGTAAGCTTTATTCTCTCATTTGTGATCCTCATGGAAAAATGTGGATTTTTGGGTTTTCCCATGGGGTGTGCCCGACGGAACTACGTAATTTAGTGTCCGCCCTTGAGTACTTAGTGTCTGATGGAAGACAAGTACTCCTAGAAGGCATTAGATTAGGTGGTTCTACCATAAGTGGTATCAGAGCATAAATGAGGAAAATTAAGCTTCAAAACCCTTTTCTAAACTAAAATTTGACAACCTATTTTTGCAAAAAGTTAGGACATTGCATGCGAAGTTATGTAAGTATCCCTATTACTATGGTTATGTATCTAGGATAGATGGCACTTTGCTGACTTAGGTAGGCTTAATCAAGTTTTCTACAGGTACACTGACCCCGGGCATAGTCCGATAGCATCGACTAGCTACAGGGAGAGAACGATGTGCCAAAAATCTAAGAACGGTTGCCCTATATGTTAGCACTAGTAGAAGGATGTATAGGACATGCATTCATGCATGTCCTATTGTGCATTGTAGTGCTCGTATTGCTTGTAGATATGCCATCCATAGGTGTCATGTGTGTCGTATTGTGCACGACTGACCCATCCATGTTCCAGAGTTATTGCTGCACTATTACTTCATGCTCCACGTTTGCCTATGGTTCACGCCTGCTATGACCCACGTCTCCCCATACTCTTTACTGTGCTCTTGTCGGACCCTTGCCCTGCAGTCATACTTGTCATTAATGGCCTCGGACATCGCTCGCCTCGAACGCGCGAAAACTTTGGTCGATTCATTCATAGTAATTCTGCATAGGAATCTGTGAGGACCGTGCTAGGATCACTGACCGCTTTGCCATTATAAGCAGGGCTAGGCCTAGCCATTGGTACCACCACTCGGTGCACTTTAGCTCACCTAGCTTTTTCTTGGAGCAAGCTTTTCGCTTAGTCCTTCTTTGCAACCACCCACCAGGGATGGCAGGAGCCTGGGTTAGCAGTTACTGCCTGAACCCTGAGGGCTTTCCCAAGATCCTGTATGCCACCCTGCAAAAGCTCAGAGTCAAGGATCATCCTGAGTATGAGGGCCGTGAGTATGAAAAGCATGGCACTGAGCGGTGTGAAGTTACCGTCTACATTGGGAAGAGTGAGGAGTTCCCCGGCATCACTGAAGCTTAGAATATGACCACAACCGAGTTTTGCTTCATCGACACCTACCAAGTTGTGGCCTATAAAGCCTTGTGTTATCTATGCCAGATCTATGAAGAGCTCATTGCCCGTACCCCCATGAGGTTCTTTCCACCTTTGGAAAAGAATCGATGTGCATGGAGGGCTTGAATGGAGGCTTTGCAACGGTGGGAGGCGCAAGAAGATAGTCCAACGGTGGTGCACTTGGCCATGTACCTGCTTGCTTAAGATGAGCAGTATGACCGACAAACCTTGGAGCTGAGGAAGTGCCTCTGGCAAGCCGAGGAAGCCGAGATCTTTTCTAGGATGCTCTAGGTGTAGCTTGCCGAGGCGCATGCCAGTGCGGCAGCCATAGAGAGTCATGAAACTGCCATATCGGAAGCCTTAAAGAAGGTTAAAGATCAGCATGCCCACCAGCTAGGAGAGGCCTACCTTGTCACCAGGGCCAAGCGGAGGACGATGGCTGCTGAACGGCAGGATCCCTTGATCATGGAGGGGATCCTTGTCCACCCACTAGAAATAAGGAGAACCGGTGTTGCAATACCGCCAGCACCTCCACCCTCAGAAGTGTCAGAAGTAGAACCCTTGATTCCTCTCACTCAGTCACTGCCTAGAGAGGAGGCAGATCCATAGCCAGGGTGGTAGAAGAATCCACCAAGCCCAGGAATGAAGATGCGTGGTCCAAAGTAGATTAGTTGCCTTGGGATGATGTACCCGTAGTTAGTAGTGTCTTTCGTCGCTATCCACCGGTATTGTAATCTTTCTGTTGTATTTCATCCGTTGTATTTCATGGTAGTCCGATCGTAGGAAAGGTGAATGATGCGTCGAGAATGGAGAGTGAGTGCCTATATGTTGCACCAGCATAAGGACATTCGGAATATGCATTTGTTTATTTTGCTATGTTTATTGTGTCCATCTACCCTTAAGTCTCATTAGACGCGCTTAGGGAATTCAAGGACGATGTTAAGTGGGTTACAAGAGAAGTTACCATTCATATGCCAATAGACCAACCATGATTGGAGAACATAGGACACTGTATCGACTAATTGTGGATGTCCCAACAGAACACTTGAATCTCTTTAAATCGAATCTGTCGTTGGACTTGAATTTCTTGTCCCTTGTTGTGAAAGGAACCCTTGTTGTTTGAATCTTCCTTTGCAATACTCCTCTTATTCTATGGTTTATGACTCCACCGCCTTCATTATGTGTAAGTTGGTAGTAGTTACTTGGTTAATAGCTTATGGTGCCACGACAAAACAGAGGGCCCCTGTGGAACAGCTGCCACATGGTGATGCTGCTCAGCATGTGCTAGTATCGAGGTTGTTGACCAAGTACCTTTACCAAGTTACACCATCATACTGCTTTTGATGCAAAATATTCTTCTTGGAAATATTCGGGTGTTCGAACGGGAAATCCATAATGGGTTGATGAAATAGTGTTTCCTCAAGTACACAAGAGAACATGGTTTTGGAGGAAGAACATATGACATGGTCTTAGTCTACATGAAAGATGGATGTGGTCAAGGAAGGGAAAGAAAAAGAATAGTAGCAAGGAAAGTTAGCCATGGGTAGTCAGGAGTGATTGGAAAAGCCTGAGTGGACATCATGTCCCAAGTCCTATGTCTAGCTTGACCGCACTATGGAAGCTGGGTCATTTTGCTATGTGCCCTATGGATGTTGTCTGTGTCGGGACCATTAGCACCCCATTCTCGCGTAGCCACGACTTCGTGCCGCACTAGTTGTCCTTGTGTATTGTGCACTTCCCCTCCTGTCGGCTCTCAATCCGACTAGACCCCCCTTTCCCCTTCCTTTTCTTCTTTTTGGGGACATGGTCACCCGCATGCCTTCCCCGCCGAGCGAATCCCCTCCCCTCTCCCTTATCCTCCCTCTGCTCGCTCACGATGGGAGCGCACCATGGCTAACTTTATCCCCACAGCGTGAACCGTCAGTGTTTCCCTTCCACACTGCCTCCACTTCTAGTGCACTACGCCTCACCTCCATTTGCCACTATAAGATGCTCTTGGTCCTTGCTCTTCTTTGTCATCCCCATCCCCTCGAATCCGAAGCAGAGCTACAAAATCCAGTTGTCATTGTGGAACTGGGTTTGTTAGTCAGAGGTGATTGTGTATTCTGAGAAGTAGGGATCTAGATTTCTGTCAAGGAAGTTTAAGTCCCCTTTGGTTAGTCTGGTCATAGGGTTCACGATGTCTGACTTCTCCGTATCCTGTTTCTAGATCTGTTGGACATATGCCATGTTTCAGATAATCATTTTCTTGTTGTTTCTTCATTGTCCTCGTCTATCTCGACTTCTGGATTAAGCCTTGGTTGTACTAGGTTGCCCTTAACCATGTATCTTTAAATCTCCATGTGGTTTAGTGTTTGATGCCGTGTAATCTTCTGTGTAATTTCTGATCTACGAAGTGTAATCGTGTTGTTCCCTTTTAGGTTCTTGCTCTGAATCTCAGGATGAGATTCTTTTCAAGGGGGGTTGGTTGTAACACCCTGGTGTTTACGAGCTCACTAAGCACTGAGATTATGGCCTGAGAGATAGATCTATCATTATAGTGAGTTAGTTATGTAAATGCCTATATGTGTTAATGAAAAATGCTAACGCAAAGAGTAGAATAAGTAGTTCTAAACATTGGCACGGAAGCAATTTTTATAAACAAGAATACAATATGACTTGTATATAGTACTTAAATAAAATTCAAATAATGAGTTTTTGTTGCATTTAAAATGTCGAGTAACAAACTTTAGTGCTTCAGCCGTGTTTGAAAATATATAAAGTTGGCTTGGAAAATAAATTTTTGAGAGCTAAAAGGATATATAATGTGGGTAGAAAAATTATGTCTTCAGCAAGGTAAGAACGTCATGAGTGTGTTAGTATTCTTGTTTCAAGTGTTGATGTGATGTTTGTTAGTTTAGAATTAGTAGGACAAGGAACGAAAATGGAAAAACCTAGTTCCCAATGGTGTTGATAAAATAATGGTTTGGTTTGAAAAACAATTTTTATAGAGCAAAAATAATATAGAACATGTGTTGAGGTTTAAATAAAAATTGAAGTACAAGTTGGGTAGAGGAAAATGCAACTTTGGTATTGGAGAACGAATATTGTTAACTAGTGTTTTGCTAGCTCAAAAATCGAATTTAGAGCTGAAATCAGCTTTTTTGCGCCAACGGCAAAAACCTGAAATTACATTTAAAAATACTACTTTTGGCTAATTGTTTCATGCAAAATAATTAAATAGTGCTTTAGTAATTTTGTTTCCATGGTTTGGTATGAAATATGAGCTTTCACATGAAATAATTGTTGGTGAGAGTTAATCGGGTTTAGAACTTAAAAAATTAGTTGAATGAAAATGAAAAGGAAAACAAAAGTGCCGCTGCTGATCGCGCGCATTCACGATAGCTCATCTCACCTACCTCGCCCCTGTCCAACGCGCGTGAAAGAACCGAGCCGTTGCTGCCTACTTCCCCTCGCTCTCTCGCTTGCTCTCTGCTCTCCCACGCTCTCTTTTCGCCATGCACGCGCCGTGGCCAAGTGCCATGGAGCTCGAGCTGCCATCGGCCATCCCCGCTGTGTGCTTCCCCTCTGCCCCGGATGAGGACTCCTTCACCTCTCCCTCTCCATCTTGCACCCGAGGTGCCCATCCCTAGCTTCTCAGCCCTTCCGGAGCGCTGCCGCCCACAGCGGTCACCGCGCGCGTGGCTGGGCCACCACCAGTTGCGCTCGACCAAACCTCCACCGCTTTCCCCTGCCTAAGCCATGCTCACCTTCACCCTCGCCGATGCCACATGCAACCTGCACCTCGCTTCCCCGGCCTCCTCCGACGTTGCAGTGCCGCTGTCGCCTGCTGTGTCCACCGGCCACCGCCAGCTGCCGTGGTCGGGCCGCCTCGGGCTACTACGGTCCAGGCTAGGGCCTGGCGTGGGTGTAGTCGGATGCTGCCTTGCTGTGCGGCCGTGCAGCTCGCCCTCACTGCTGGCTAGTCGCCCTATGGCCGGAATTGGCAGCCAATTCCGTTCCCCTCCTCTGCTCTGTATCGAAGGGAGAAGAAGGACGAGGGTGAGAATAGAAACTTTCCCAGGGTTCCCAATGCAAATCTATGACTCATATGAATAGTGATGCATAGTGTGTGTTGTATTGCGGGTTGGTTTAATGAAATCCCAGGGGCTTTAGAGCAAAGTGTTTGTCTTATTAGGCTTTTTCTTTTTCTTTTATGAGTAATTCGGCTAAAACTTTGGAAAATCATAGTAATTAGTAGAAAAAACATAAAAAGGAAAATAAATGTGTTTTGGAAATCTATTGACTAGCTCTATGTAGTAGATATATTATGTCATGTGCTTTAGTATGAAGTTTTTCATGTAGGTGTAATCTAGCCTTTATGTTTATTTAATAAAGCATGTTGTATTAGTCCAAATGTAGTGAAATTTTTATTGTAGACTAGTGTGGATGTGTTTGTGCTATGGTAAAAGTTTCATATTTAGTGCATGCTTAATTACTGAGTTATTGATTTATCATGTGTCATATGCCTAATTGCAATTAGATCTTGATTATGTTGTAGTAATTAAATTGCTCGTTCGAAAATTATGATATTCACACAGTAGCTATGTTTAGTTGAGATGTTCCGTCCATAAAACTTTCATCTCCTAGATTTATGTTCGAACCATCACTGTTTTATTTAAACGTTATGCTTAGTTAAGCAATTATCTTTAGTATATATTTCACCTTGTGTTTGCTGGAATTATCATAAATATACGCTATTGGAGCTGGAATTATCATGGCTACTAGCACCAAACTTGCCCTCCAATGGATCCTCGTTAAGGGATTTAGATTGTACTCATTCCAATTACCAGACACTAATGCGCCCAGTATTATACCTCCCCATGTTTGGATTGGGTAATTTGCCCACCTGCATCCTTCCTTAGATGTGGGAGTCTTTTCTCAGGCTCCCTCTACAGAATCAGACCCTAATTCTCCGTCACCTGTCACCACCATGGTAGGCCCCTATCCTACCATCAAACGTTGATAGGGCAGAAATTTGAATGATGTTTTGTCGGCACGAGGGCCGTGCGATCTGTCAAGTTATCAAGAATCATCGGATTAGCGAACAAAGCTCGCATCAGCCTTTTATCTAGTAAACACGCCCCTCCTAAAAGTCAGGGTTTGTTGCACATATTATCTCTAGATTTACTTTTGTTATCCGAGTAGCACGTACCACCAAACAAACTATAACTGATTTAATGAGCCATTCCAAGTTTCATAGTTCGAATTAGTTCATACTTGCACATGCATGGCATAATCTTTGAGACAAGCATATGACTATTGATAGGATCAAATAGGTAGCACGTGCTCATCGACGAGCCACCACCGGCCTCCACACGAGGCATCGCTCGGGTTGGCAGTCGTTGTTTCCAAATGGTCTAAGTTTTAGGCATGGGACGCCAATGCCCCTCTGGCCTTAGACATCACCCACATCTGAGACTAAAGTGCAAGCAAGGTGTCCTTGGTGGTGATGGCCTAGGTGGATGGTAGCATGAGGAAACGCCACAAGTGCTCTAGAACTGATGAGACACACCCAGGGGGTGCACTTGTTGAAGGCAACGTATAACGACTGCAACTTCCCATGGGATGTGTAGAAGC
This sequence comes from Miscanthus floridulus, assembly GCF_019320115.1. Taxonomy (NCBI): domain Eukaryota; kingdom Viridiplantae; phylum Streptophyta; class Magnoliopsida; order Poales; family Poaceae; genus Miscanthus; species Miscanthus floridulus. Next base: position 108,330,686 of record NC_089587.1, on the reverse strand, counting down.
ACACAAGCATTTATCACTGTAGCAGGCAAAAGGTGCCCACATGAATGAAGGGACACAAGCACAGGGAGTCAGCCACACATTGGTGGGGGTCCTCCAAGCAGTCATGGGCCCAAGAACAACTCATACGCCAGCATAGCCATGATGGTTAAGCTGTCTAAAGCATCCCTCCATGCTAGGCACAGTGAGTCTACTTGCGAGGACAACAACCGAAGGTCCATAGAGTGTAGGAGCAACCAGAACATATCTAACAACTAGCCATAAGCATGTAGCCACTCATGCAAAGGCATCCTGCTAGCGGTTGTCAACAATAGTCGGTCATGGCCACATGCTAGCCACCTAGCGGGGACACTAGCCAATAGTAGCTCACCGAAGCTAGCCATGGTAGTCTACCGACCGGCTGACGAGGCTGCAAGGTGAGCGAAACTTGTCCAACAATGGGCTAAAAGCATGTGGCCACCATGCAACACGTCTGGTCGATAGTAGCTGGTTGCTCATGGCAACATGTTGGCCACCCATTATGGCTGCTAGCCAGCAACTACCTACCAAAGCTGGCCATAGTAGGCTGCTAGCCGGTCAGAGGGGGGTATGTGGAGATGATCAAGGGCTAGTGGAGTAGACCTAGTGAAAACACCAGAAAAACTAGTGGTTTCAAAGGAGTTTACCTAGTTCTGAGCCACCCACACCCTTACCCCTACTATACCTGAGGGGCATCCCCCTCATAGAAGTTATGGGAGTTTTCCCATCACAAAACCACATAGTTTTGGTAGATCACATGCAATCCATGTGATATGCAATTTTCACATGTTTTTTATCACAAACTAAGGTTTTCAAGAACAGGGGCACACATGAGCTATTGTGGCCATGGATGGAGTGAACCTTGGATTTTTCATGTCCTAGCCTTGAGGGAGGGTCCCTGAGGTTCATGGGCCTCTAGTGGGATTAGGCCCTGTGACCCATTTTTTGTCCGTTTCCATCCGTTCTCTCCTGTTTTGGCCTCTTGTCGCCCGTTTTCAGCCTGTTTTGTGACTTTTCTCCCTGGCCTATTTCCAGACCAACTTAGACGTTTTCACCCACAGCTTGTGTAACACCCTTGATGTTACATCCTAAACAAATTACTAAACCATGTCATGAGCATCATGTTTACGTGATAATGCATGTGATGGAATGAATAGATGAAGTATTGCAACCTAAAATGATCAATAAAAATGCTGAATGAGAAGTTATTCCATAACTTAGGCAATTATCAAGTAGGGTTTTAAACCATTTTTTATGGAACAAAAATACTATAGAACATGTGTGTGATGCTTAAATAAAGTTTGAAGTACAAACTTTGTAGATGACAATGAAATACTTGCTATGGAAAATAACATTGCTAGCTAACATTTCTAACAGCCCAAAAATGGAACTTGAAATCAAATTCAGCTCAAGGACTTAGAAGAATTTAAGTATATATAAGCAGCAAGACAATGCAATGTTTGGCGATTTATTTTGTGAAATCAAGTTAGGAGGTGGTGTCATGTTTTAGCTTGGGTTGGTAGCCTGATATGCTCTCTGGAGCATGGTGAAGATGGTTTAGGCTCAAGAGCAACTCTTTAGTTGTTATGGGTGCTTTAAATTTCGTGCGCAACACATTCTTGGGTTGGTTGGCCGGGTGCGCATGGTCACCATGTCCTAGGAGCGCGACGTCGCCTCACTAGCTCAACCCATGTGTGCACGCACGCTACCACGCGAGGTTGCTGTCATCGTGGCGCCGTGCTGCGCTGCTGATGCTCGCGCGGCCGAGCGGTGCTACCGTCTGCCCTGCCACACTGCCGACCCACCTCATGCTGCGATGTAGCCACTACCGCCGCCATCGCATCACCATCATGTCCATGCCTATCCGTTGTACCCTTACCCCGCTATGGGTCCGGTTAGATGCCATGCGCACGTGGTCGAGCTCGCCGTCGCTATGTCATTTATGACACTGTGGCCACGTGGGCCATGCCTATCGTGGATGCACGTGCTTGTCCATAGCGTTTGTGTGCGTGTCTCCCCGATCACACTGGCCACATCTCGCCAAGGCGAGCACAAGCTAAGCCCACCGGTCGTGCCCCATCTCTCTCTCTCTGCTGCCACCATCGGAGCCACACCAGCACGTTAGACATCGAGTGATCACCTCCATTTAATTTAGCATGTCTGCGGCTTCACCATCAAGTTCTCCAGCTACCCAACCCTACCTAGCCATGAAGAACGCACTGCTAAGCTCCAATTTGGTGCTTTTCCCGCCGCCATGCCGATAAGGCCATGTCTAGTCGTGGACGAGAGTAGCCCCCTACCGTCCTTCCCGATCCAATTCACCTGCACCACTAGCTTCACCTTGCCTCCCTCTTCACCTTATGCACATCAGCAGAACCACTACCGCCTCCCTGTCACCGCTGATGCGACCGTGCCACCGCGGTGCATCGCCGCACGGCTCAGCCGCACATGGCCACCCCTCCTCCGCCATCCTCCACCCCAACCATCACTTCGTCCAAGTCCATGGTAGCCTCCTGATGCTCACGCATGAGTCAGTTAGGTCCATAGCAGCCCTAGCTCACTGGAGCGGGTGCGCGCGCCGCCGTGGACGGTCGCGCATCGCTGTAGCTTGCTCCAGCACGTTCCGCCACCCCACATTGCTGCTTGGTGTAGGTGATTGGACCATAGTTGAAGGTTGGGCTAACTGATGGGCCGGCACGAACCCTAGGTGGTCGGCGCAGCCGCGCTATGCCACCGCCCACTGCGCCACCGTGCGATGAGTCACTGGGGGTGCGCGTGGGTGAATTAGGGAAAGGTCGAGGGGTTAAGTGAGAAGTCTTGTGAGAATAGGAAATAGCGTTAGGACTTAGTTGTAATTTAGGAGAAGTGTGAGGTCTATTTTGCACAAGCGCCAGCGCGCGCGGGGTTCCCCAACCGTGGGCCATCTCGCGCGCGGGTCGGCGTCGCGTGGGCCGCTGCGCGCGCACTGCGCAGCGCGGGCCGCGCATTGTGGGCCGCGCGGAGAATCCATTTTTATTTTCCATTGGATTAGTAAATAGTTTTCTAATTTAATTTCTGAGCTGATCTTTGGTAATTAATATAAAATCATGTAGGTGTCCAAAAATTGTGAAACAAATTTTGTTAAGTTTCTAAAATTGTGATCTATTTGCTAGTGTATTTAGTTCATATATATACATGTTGATACCAGGAGCTATTAAATCATTTGAAAGTGCTTCAAATTATTAAAATTAATCATTTTAGGAATTTTTGTGGTAAATTGGTGATAATGTTAGTCCTAAAATTTTTATAGTAGCTTCATTGTATTATTTTGTGCTCACTGTAATTTTTGTAGCCTTAGAATGGACTAAGAATTAGGGTAGTTAAATTCTCTTTGTTTCAATATACATTAAATCACTAGTATAAATAAAGATATATCCTTAATTTGCCAAGCTAAGGGTTTGCTAGTTGAACCCAACACTTTGCTTGATGAAGATGGTAGTTAGCTTAGTACCTTAATCATTAGAGCTAGTTTAGTAGCTTAGTATGCGTATTCTTATTTTAAGAGTTGCTGTTGCCTAAATGCTAAGTGTTGCATCATCATCGCATGCATTAGAGAACGAGTTGGTGGAGATAGTGACCATAGAAGATCGTGAGTTTGAGGAGATCATCGCGGAGTATGAGAAGGAGATTCTCATGTAGGAGGAGGTCCTGGAGCCACCACCGACTGACTTGGCTGACACCGCGTCTGCCCAAGGCAAGCCCCGATGCATAACCCCTTATTTTTTATAATCGTTGTATATATATATATATATATATATATATATATATATATATATATATATATGTGATGTGCATTTATGTTACAGGAATTTTATGGAAACCACATGCATAGATATATCTATCCTATGAGTCTTACTAGTGTAGGTTCGAGTAGCTTCTGTGCTTAGGTTTTTGGTAGCGTGAGTAACCTGCCGTTCCTCACAATAGGTGATTATTATATTTACTCTCATGATAAAATAATGAAAGGAAAATGAAGACCGGGTAGGGATATGGTATGGGTTATGGTGGGTGTGACGAGTTGTGTCCCACGGCCACGGGGCTTAGCTTGGTTACACTGTTTTCCTTGTCCATGTCGATTAAGGATCGTCCATTGCTGTGGATGGTAGTCAGGTCATAGACTTATTATCCTGAGCACATACTTGCTTATGGGAGCGGGAAGGCTCATTACACTCTTGTCATGGGTTCCGACTCTTTCCGGACCGACTGATTGGAGGCGGGGAAAGATGGAGGTCTAAGCACCATATTGAGATCGGGTCTCAAGTGTGGGGGTTTGGAGTCCAAGTTTGAATGGGGACCTAGACCTCGTGATAGGATTGGAATGGGTTGGTCTTGTTTGTGCCTGGGGCACAAACAGGGCGTGTGTTTCGGGGTACCCAGCTGGGATACATTGGTTCATGAATTATCGTTTTCGTGAGACGGTACGACTTGGCTATGGTCTAGCACCGTAGTAAGAACTGGAAGATGAAAGATAGTGAAATGGTTCTGATTGCTCAACCCTTGCTTGAAAGTAGAACATGTGCTTACCTAGAATGGTTACCAAATGAAGTAATCATGACTGCTAATTAAACTTGATCTTAAGGACGTACTTCCAGTAATGCTTTTCGTAAACAAAAAAACAACAAACCCATATTGTCTATCATACCCCTTGGAGTCAGAAAACTATTCCCACTAGTCAGGTAAGTCTTGCGAGTATATTGTTTACTCAGGGTTTGTTTTACCCTGTTGTAGGTGCAGTTTAAGGAGTAGCTCTTGTGTGGAGGATTCTTTCGGTGGGCATAGATGGATCCTTGTATCGTTTCCGTTAGATGTTTATTTTCTTTCCGCTATTTAATTATCGCACTCTGAACTCTAGTATTGTAATAAATAATTTTCAAGACCTTTGGTTGTTTGAAATGAACTAAGTATTGTAAACTCGTACTCATTATTGGATTCTGGAGGTAAAACGTGGATTGATTCGAGTTCTCCCATGAGGTGTGCTCGATGGAACTGTCCAATGTAGCTAACTTTCAGGGTGCTTAGTATCTAGTGGAAGACAAGCGCCTCCGAAAGCGCGTTATTTCGGGAGGTTCTGCAACAGCTTGGCCCGACCATGCCATTTTCACCTCTCCTTTCCCGTTTTCGGCCCGACATGAGCCGTTTTGTCTTGTGTGAGCCGTTTTTGGCCCGATGTGTGCTGTTTTTTTCCTCGCATGAGACGTTTCCAACCTAATGTGAGCCAACCGTATCTTGGCATGACTCAAAGTCGTTCCAACTAAAACCTTCCTCGAGAACCTCCTTGGTGACTTTGGCAGTCCCTCTTAACCCAAGAAAAAACACCTTATCATTCTCTTTAGAAGGTTCCTAGTACCCTCTACTAGGCAAGGACTCCAATTTCACTAATCATCCTTATCGGATCACCCAAATCAACTAGACGTCAGCCTTGGTCAACCTGGAGTCAACTCCGTGAAGATACTTTGAGAAAGAATGCAATGGAAATGTGTCCAAGTGATCATCCCAATCTCTCTGAAGCTGTCTATCAACCTATAGGACATGATTAATGGCCTCAATGCCAAACTCCTCTCTCTAAATCAAATTCTCCAAAATCTATGTTCTAACGGAATGTTCCACTATTTCTACGTACGGTTCGCCAGATCATTTTTTCAGTAGGATTAGTTTTGATGAGTTGTCTCTCTCTCCCAACCTTTGGTCCGACATGTCAGCACAAATAAGCCATATGCCAGCAGATTCAGTTCACTATCTCACTCTCACCCACCCACACACTCATTCCCATTCCTCTCCCTCTCTCCTCACATGAAGAACAAGGATGAACTAGAGAGAGAAAGGGAAGGGGAAGAGGAGAAGGAAGAGAAAGAAAAGAATAAAAAGAAGAAGGATTTAGCACCTCTCACAAGCATCAATAGCATCTCCATCTCCATCTCTATCCGTGGTGAGCTCAGGAGCTCTCTCTCCTCTCAATTCTTAAAATCATCTCTCCAACCCTAACTCTTGATTTTGCGTGGATGCAAGATGAAGCTTGGTAGTTGCTCCATCATCTCAAGAGTAAGCTCAAGATCATCCCTAGCTCAAGCATCTCATGAATCTCTCAACTTTCTCTCTAATGCATTTCTATGCATTTTTGCAAGAAAACTCATGAATGGCCAAATCCATTTCTTTTGCTTGGAAGCAAGGATAAGCAAGTGCCCATATCTGATCTTGGTGGCCTAGAGGTCACCCAATCTCAAAGATAAGTTGTCATGCCTAAGTTCATGAAGTAATCTATCTTTTTCTCAGGAATTCCAAATGACTATGCTAACTAGAGCTCAAAACCTCTTGCTCGACTCGCCACGGTGGCGTGGTCATCATGCCGCCCTCGCAGCGTGTCCGAGCTCGATGAGGCATGGCTACAGCTATGTAGTAGATGGAGAGGGTGAGAAAGTTGGTATCAAGTTAAAATTTTAAAAAAGTTGGTATTTTTATAGTACATAAAAACAAAGAGTGTTACAATTTGTATCACAATTTAACTCCTCCCGAGACCAAGCAACCAACTCAATAAACGACGACCGAGCCATGAATATGATAGGCACCCTTTGCATTCCAACAAATTAAACATTTTCATAATCATCAATCACCACACTTCCTCCATGATATAAGGTTACTAACTGGTCCATCCAATTACTAAGTAACTAAACACTACCTGACTAACTAACTATTACTAACTAATTAAATAACTACTAAGTAACTAACTAGCTAAGTAACTACTAAGTAACTAACTACCTAACTACTTACTAAGTAACTAATAACTAGTAATAACTAATTAAGTAAATACATCTACTAAGTAACTAAATTAACTAACTAAGTCACTAAATTAACTCACTAATTAACTAACTAAAGAACTAAATTAACTAACTATTTCACTAATTGATGCTAATTAGTAATTAACTAACTAAATTACATACTACAAAAATTTTACTCGTGGGACGGTGGCATGGGCAGTGGCGAGACTGGGCGACACGGTGGCAGGGACGGGCACTAGTCAGCCCGCCCTGCCACGGGACATCGGCCTCTGCGCGCCCGCAATAAGGTGTCGTGTGGCAGGGCGTGAGGCAGTCGGTGCGGCCGCGCGCCCTGGCGGGGAGGTGGCAGGAATATGGGTGGCGACAGGTGGCCGGGTAGGCGGGGACGCGAGTGCGGCGGGGCCAATGGCGGCGAGCGTGACAGGGATGTCACAATAGAGAAAGGAGAAAGAAAGAGGAAGTAAGTAGATAAAGAGAGAAAGAGAGAGGAAGCAGAAGGTCACTTGGCTTGTATGTTGCGAGCTTGGCGTCGAGATCAGCATCATGGCCCATGGTGCCGAGCCTCGTCCACTTCAACGCCACGTCAAATAGCCACGCCACACAACCCAAGAGGCTCGGCACCATGTCCTACGGCGCTGAGCCGTGTTACCTCGATGCTATAGATCATGGTGCCCCCGTGGGTCTAAACATAGGTTTATAACGCCCCAGGTAGAAATGTAAATATTTTTTTAAAAAAGGTTAAAAAAATCAGGGCCCTTAGCTGGCTACTTTTGTTTTAGATGATGTCTAAAGCAACTAAGGCTATTTCTAGTGGAGAGTTTTATAACGTTATTTTCAAAATTGTATAATGCAATAAAATATGAAAGAAACAATTACCCTCAATGTATAATTTCATTCTTTATTTCATAGACATTTAATTTTATGACTCGTCTAGAGTTGATAATCAAGTCGGGAGGGTTTCATCTACACCCTCCCCCTCACAAAAAAAGCAATTCCCATTTATCAAGAAGTAAAAAAACTTTAAATTTGACTAAATTTGTATGAAAAATACTAAACTTTATGACAAAATAATATAATTAGATTAGTTATGAAATATATTTTTGTATTAAATATATTTGGAGTCCTAGATGCTGATACTATTTTCTATAAACTCGGCAAACTTTCAGAAAGTTTTATCATTACATTTTTTTTCTAAGACGAAGGGAGTACATGAATCTTCTTTTAAAAGCATTGGCACATCTTTAAAAATAAATTATGTAGTAATCTATTAAATATAGATAAAACTCTCATTAAAATTGGCCTAAGTAGTTTTTCTTATATTGCTTGAAATGTTTTTCAGTGAGCTTCCGAGAAGCAACTATATATAAATTCTAAATTTTATGACATTTCGAACGCGAGTAGCAAGTAGGCAAACATTCGCTCCGTGGCACGCAAGAAAAGGGGCGATAGGAAGCGATAAGCCTTGTCAGTTAGGCGTCGCCATCACGAAGCAGTTGCTTCCCCATCACCACAAAACTAAATTACAAACTCAGGGAAACAAATCCACTCGCCGCGGAAACTTTTCCTTCTGGGCCTCGTCCGGTCGTCGGTGCCTTCGCGCCCCTGAAATTGCTCGACCGCGTGGCGACTCGGGTCGGACGGATGCCGGTCGACGTCGAGGCGGCGATGGACCCACCTCAGCCGGCATCGGCGTGCAGCTCGTCGTCCATAGGCGGGGACAGCGACGAGTGCTCGCCGCCGGGGAAGGAGGAGGAAGGGGAGGGGGAGGTGCAGAGCGCGTACGCAGGAGGAGGAGAAGGAGGGGCTGGCCTCGTGGGGTTGGAGGCATTGGAGGAGGCGCTACCAATTCGGTGAGTTTTTGCCAGTTTATTTATTTGATTGTTTTTTTTATTCTTTTCTGATGTGGGTTCTGCAGGAGAAATTGGTTCCTTGGGGGGAATCTGTGAAGTTAAGCTTCTAATTTGCTTAGTTTGGTGTATTCCCTATTGATTTCTGTATGTTAATTTCCTAAAAAAAATATTCAGGTTAGTTTATTGGAATTTACAGAGATTACTCTGTCGGTGTGATTCTGCTGCTTCTTTTGACAAATGGTACACTGCTAGTTTTTGGGATCCAATGAGTATTTTCGAGATATTAGCTTTGTTAATTCACAAAGGAGGAAATGTGAGATTAAAGATAGGCTTGGATGTGACTATATGAGGTAGTAGAACCACGAATTGTCATTAGGTGCTTTGGCTAATAGACTAGATTAGCTATTATAAAAAAAAATGCCAAAATTGTTTTGGTGTTAATTTGCATAGTTTTCATATGCCTCTTTGCGGTGGCTGCTTCTTTTAATTAGGTCTATCTGCAATTTCACATATATCATTTTGTTTGAGTGACCTTGTGGCAAACTGTTCTGAAATAATTATCAGACTATCAAAATATCTGTATCGTTTGAGAGAAATAGGATCAAAGTAGGATCTTGCTTCATCTGGATAATTCTGACATGTCAAGCTCATGCAGCAAGGAATGCTCCACTGTCTTCTTTGACATGTGATCGAAGTAGGACTAGTAGTTAGCTTTTATATTTAGGAGATGAGTGGTATTTGCATATATTAATATTGCAACCATATCAACAATTTCAATACATAATAGTCAAACATTTCTAAGATTTAAACGTAGAACATGGAAATCAATTATTCATCTGGGATATCTGGCATGTAAAATGCATATTGGTAATAATGGCACATTTTGGTTGAAACATTAAGCAGCTGAAAAGGACCTGCCTCACATGGTACCAACCAATCTTAAGCAGCAACTTTCAGTTGACAAAGACTCTAGTGGTTTGAGTGTCTCTGAACCACAGAAAATAAATTATTGGCTTATGAGCCACCAATAATATCATCCATACACTTCAGCATAAGTACTGTTCCCCCACAGCATATCCATGGTCTCACCAGCTTTGGATTGTTGTTTAGTCAAAACTCAAAACATGACCTTTGGTTTTTTTTTTGAAATCTTTGCTTTTTTATATTAATAATAATAAGAAAGGGAGTCTAAGAAGAGTATAAGACTTATACAAGCCCATTGGTGCAGGCTTTAATACATGGACCATGCCAAGGAAACAAAAAGGAAAACGACCACCAACATATACATGCAAATGCCACTGCTGTATTAGCTTCCATACTCCACAAGATGGTCGCATCCCTTATATCTTACATAATGACATTGAAATTAGGAGAGGTCACCTCACAGAAGCATCCATTACTGTGCTTCCATAACCACCAAGCGACCAAAATTACTAATGAGTTGAAGCCTTTGCAGTAGGGTCCTTTTGCAGTATTGCTTGACACTTACCACGAAGCTTGAAACCACCACTCAGTTAAAATAACATCATCTGGCCATGGTGTTTATTTCTGAAATGTGAAATCATACCAAGGTCTTCTTGAAACTGAAAATCCCTGTTCTTTATCACTACAGTATGTTTGAAATCTGAAACAGCATGCTTAATTCTTTCTGTAGGGGAGGGATTATGATATGCTTCCCAATAAAATCAACCAAATAGCATTGTGATGCTATTACTTTTGTGTGGAAAAATGCGGTCGGACTTCTCAACCCAGTCATCTGGCAGTTAACTTCGGTCTTTTGCTATATATATGCTTGTTGGCTGCATGATTGCTTCTACATATTGCTTTTCTGACATATTTTTTTTATTGGGCAGGCGCAGCATATCCAAATTCTATAATGGTAAATCCAAATCATTTGTGTGCCTTAAAGAAGCTATAACATTTTCAGGCTCTGCAAAAGACATTACTAAGGCAGAGAATCCATACTCCAGAAAACGGAAGAATCTCCTTGCCTACAGCATCATGTATGGAAATTCACATGAAACATCAGCAGCTCAAGTTTATGAAACTGCCCCCCCTAAGAGGCTTGCTAGTTTGAGTAGAAACTCTTTGGTGACCTTGGCTAGCAGCAGTTCGAGGAGCAGCAGCAGTATCAGCATTGAAGAGCACGAACTGCCCGAGCATCTCCATTCTCCGCGTTCACCTGATGGTTTTATATCCACACCACGATCCGGCTCTTGCATGCCTAGCGCATCATGTGTGCCTATGAGGTCATTGTCGATGATGGATTTGCATCGTCTGCCTAGGCCAAGTTCCCCAGTTCGTCTCAATGATAGGAAATAGGAAATACAAATAGACTTGGATTCAGAGGATTTTCCATTTGTTTCGGTCATCTTTTTGCTCGAGGTTTCTAGTACCATCTTCTATAATAGAACTTAGGTTGGCATGGAGGTTTCTGGATAAATAAGTGAGCGCTTCAAGTTTGGCGAGGAGGTATATGTGTGCTTGTATAATAGTTGTTTACTCCATTGTAAATTAGCATAATGTACTAATATGAATGCCTCTACTCATGTAACCATCTTCACCTGTAAATTAACAATTTCTTCTGATACCTTTGGATCGTCTTCTCCATCATGTGTAGATCAGACATTCAGATAGCGAGACATGGTTATGGCTTGTGGCTTGCCTGAATGTGTACAGGCTACAGAGGCAACCTTGTCTATAAACTATACGACAGTGCTAGTGCCTAGACGTCTGGACGGATGCGCGTGTCCGGACGCCCGCGCTGTCCGAAGGTCGCCTACACCTCCTGACCCCACACGGAGACCGCTTGCACTCCCTCTACTTCCCCCGCTTGGATGCCTGCTACAGCATGTAAATCCCCAACAACAACACCCGATCTGTTTTTGAAACATTCAGATGAAATATTTGCACCATACGTGTGAAGACATGTGTGAAGACAGAAACACTTGAAACATGCGTCTGAAACACTTGCAAAAACACATGAAAACACTTGAAAAGCCATTGAAAAAACATATGCAACACCCAAATAAACACTTACAACGTATATGTGAAACACATGCAACATCCAGTTTGAAAAACAGATGAAACATTTGGAATAGACGTTTGCAACATATGTGTACAACCATTACAACATATATCCCGATCTACTTCTGCAACATCCATATGAAACATTGCAACATACCTTTGAAATAGTTGACACACTCGAAACATACTCTTGCAACATCCACTTTCAAGCACAACATCTACTTGCTGCTTGGACGAATGGAGGCTCGGTGTAGGGCCGGCCAGACATACCAGCAGCATGTTGGAGGCGGCACTAGCGGCGGCGATGTGCCGGCAGATATCCACCATAGCAAACGCATGCAGGAGATGGAGGGAGGTGAGGTGGACACGGAGGTAGCATGGTTGGCTGGGTGGAGGGCCACTAGGGACAGCTCACCACGGTTACTGTCCTATGGCGCGACGAGCTGGAAAAAGGGGGCGGCGGGGGATTTGCTCGGTGAGCATGCATAGGGGGGACTATGAGCGTAAGGCGGCGTTGGTGGAGCTAGGAGTGGGTCGCGAGAGGGCCAGAAGGAAAGGGAACAATGACGACTGGGGAGCTCCGGGCTTGGCCGGCCCTGTCCGCACGTGCGAGCAGCAACCAGAGAAGGAGAGAGAGCGGCGCGACGAGAGAAGGGAGCGTGATATATATATAGAGAGAGGGGAGCAGACATATTGGGCTCCACAAGCCCAGGATGGCTGACGCTTGCGGTAGGGCATGGTGGAGAGGGTGGCCGCCGTTGGGCAACAAGTAGGAAGTCAAAGCAAGTGATGTCATGCAAACGAGAGAGGAAAGCGAACAAGTAATATTGATATTAAGGGGAGAAGCTAGTACTGTATGTTCTATGGGTAGAGGGATGTGAGGTTGTTAGGTTGCCACATTGCATCCAGAGACTAAATCCGTCCGGACGGCCTAATCCTATCAATTATGTAATGCTAATGCTCCACCACGGGTGTCCGTCCCGCGTCGGTCAGTCCGGACGTGGCTAGTTGGGCTACGGATCGGCCCACAAGCCTGCTTCCCTCATCGACATACACGATTTTTCCAAAAAAAAGAGCGACATCTTATCTTCCCCATTCGGATTGGCTCCACCGCATCACCCACCCTTCAGTCATGTGCTAGCGCCCACGTCCACACGAGCGCCACCGCTGTCCGCATATCAGCGCCGCTGCTAGCCACACACGCACAAGCTCTATGAAAGCTCTAGTTTGGTTTTGGTGAATTGATGAAACCCTAAGTGCTAACCTAGTTTATCAAAGTGATTATGAGATAGGTAGCACTACACCAAGTGGTGAAGCAAATGAAGATCATGACATGACGATGGTGTTGCCATGGTGATGATCAAGTGCTAGGACTTGGAAAAGAAGAAAGAAAAACAAAAGGCTTAAGGCAAAGGTATAAATTTTAGGAGCCATTTTGTTTTGGTGATCGAGACACTTAGTGCGTGTGATCACATTTAGGATCGATAGCCATACTATTAAGAGGGGGTGAAACCCGTATCGAAATGCGGTTATCAAAGTGCCACTAGATGCTCTAGCTCATTGAATATGCATTTAGGATCTAGTGGAGTGCTAACACCCTTGAAAACATTTGTCAAAATATGCCAACACATGTGCACAAGGTGATACACTTGGTGGTTGGCACATTTGAGCAAGGGCTCGGAACTTCACCGGTGGACAGTCCGACAGTGCCACCGGTGCCCTGTACAGAAAAGACAGGGTTTCATAGAGTGGACCGGACGCTGGCCTCAACTAGACCGACATGTCCGGTCAGTAGAAGCAGTGAAGACACTGGCGTCGGTCTTCGACTGGACGCTGGCGGGGTGCGTCCGGTCCCACTGATGTGGAGCACTAAGAAGAAGAGAAAGGACCGGATGCTGGTGCTGCGTCCGATCATGACCGATCGGACGTCTTCGATCATGAATTTCCACCTCTAGAAGCATACTTGTGGCAGAACCTTCTAAATTATAGGACCCACATGCACTTATCATTGTCCAATGACCTTTGACAACTATGCATATGTTCCTGGTAACTTAAGAAGTCTGTCGGATGTCCTCGGAGAACCCCGAATCATCCACGATTTCTGAGCAGGATCACATTACAGAGTCATTGCAGTATTACAACATTTATTCAAATATATACATTAGAGTAAAATAGCGGAAGTCTTACGATAACTTAATTTACAAACCAGTTGTTTCAAACCTTACAAACTAAGTTCGATAATTATTACAAACCATAGTAGTAGTGGAGTGGCATAATTAACATAAACATAACACACAAAATAAGCATCCTGCCCAAGGATCACACATTCACTTATCATCATCGACAGGAACAACAGTCATGCAGCAAGGTCCAAAATAGACCTGCTCATGAGGCTCACCTGCAACAAGGGTCAATGAACCCTGAGTACAAAAGTACTCAACAAGACTTAACCAAAATAAAAACTAAGAAGACTCAGGAATGCAAGCTTAGGGGTTCAAGGTATGGCTTTAGCAATACTCAAAGTTCTTTTGCGAAAAAGCTCTTTACAAAATTTTAGTATTTCAACATTTAAACTTCATAAGAACAATATATGAATCTGCCATGATCCGTAATGAGATCATGAACTTCATATCAAACTCTTTCTCAAATCCAGCTCAAGTTTTAGTTATTAACTATGATGATGAACAGTGAGTTGAGTCTCCATAACCGAGGAGCAATGACGATTCAAACCGATTATAAACCCAGCTGGGGATTCCAGACCACATGACATAAGCAGGTCCCCAACTTACATATATCAACCTACCCTCGGATCTTCTAAAATAAGAACGGGTCCGCGCCACCCGAGAATACAGTACTCCACCAATCCAGCCCATTGCTACGTGGGTACACGCTATTCCCGCCATATCTCCACTCCCAGTGCGCGAGTAGCCATTCTCGTAATAGAATAGCCAAGTTAAGGCTTACCGGAGTATGTGGTTAGTACTACAAAGTCTCACCTCATGCAATTCAACAACGGACGGACCTTAATCGACACAGGCGGAAAGAAGCCGCTCATAAGACCTCCATGTCTTGTGGCTCTCACACACCGAGTCCGCCCGGTCTAGATTTATTACTTCACATGCTCATATCTCATGATAACATAAGTTACCAAAGATCCATTTAAAACTCGCAGGTGACAGGTAATCACCCGGCTAAGCATAACTAGGCATTTATGAATTAAAACTGGTAACAAGGTAGATATGGAAAAACAAGGTTGGTAATGCACCAATTAGGTTTCCACTCAACTCCTAATCACTTAATGCAGTATTGAAAAGCAAAAGCGATAAAAACTTGTAAAACACAAGGTAGGGTTAAATGCATCCGGGACTTGCCTTCGTTGACGGAAAAGTTAGGTTCCTACGACGTTCCACAATTATCCGATCCGACCTCAACAGATGGATTAACCTCCTCCGCAACTTGATTAACTACCACGTGTTCACCTTCGTTCACTACATGTAGTAACAATGCTATGTTTAACATGATGCGGAATACGAAACATGATGTTTGATGATGGATGCAAAATTAACAATTCGAATACAAGTTTCATTCGTGGTACAGTTGCAAGTCAAATTAACTAAACCCTTTTCGTAACACATACATCAATTGCCAAGGATCATTACCAACTAATGATCCAAGGTCATCACTCAATCCAAAATTTCAAACAAAACCTAAATCATTAAAGGTTACTATTTGCTTTTATGAATTAATTATTTAATTCAAAATTATGAAATAAATCAACTTACTCTAATTGAGCTCAAATTTTTTGTAAATGTTCATTACATGATAACTAAGTGGCAAAACAATTTTCATAATTTTTGGATAAAGAATTAAGCCTAGAAATATCATGAAAACTCATTTATTAATTAATTGAGCAATTTTTATCACACTCAAAAACTACAGAAAAACAACATTTAATATTTTTCTTAAATAGTATACATCATAGAGAGGTCACACAAAACTTTTCATAATTTTTGGAACTCTAAATAATTCTACACAAAAATAACAAAAACTATCACTATTCATTCAAATCTACAAAATAGAAAAATTCATTTTGAACGCTGAGTCACTGACAACCGACCCCACATGTCATCTTCAACCTTTGGCGCTGACCACGGCAACGACGCGCTGACCAGCGATAACTCACCGCTGGTGAGACCAACGGCGACAGCAAAGATACCAACACGTTCACCAAGACAAGGCGCATCGATTTGGAGCACCAACAGGACTAATTACGGCGAGGTTCGAGCTTGACACTGGCCATGGCGGACACGACGGCACGGCGGTGCTACGCCGACGATAGGAGACCGTTAACAGTTAAACAAAGGGTATAGGAAGCACCAGTAGCTCACCCCGATCACGTTGAAGGCGATGGACGAGCCGGAGGAACAACGGGGAGGCGGGTCGACGGTCACAGCGTTCACGGCGGAGCAAGGATCGTCGGTGGCGGTGTTCCGGCGACTGTGGTGCACAAAACGGTCACTCAATTGAGCACAAAGCACCATGGCATCATGGCGAAGCTGAATCACGACTCTGCTAGATCAGAGACTCACCACAGAGCTCTGGCCACGGTGAAGCGGGATCACCGGTGACGCTGCCGGCCGTGAGGAAGAAACGTGCGCACAGCGGGTTCCCAGCGGAATCAAGCAACCAAAGCTGGCTAGATGGATGTGCAAGAAGGAGATGGAGCTAGGACTGGATTAGCTGCGATGGTGGAGGCACTACAGCGATGGCGCGGGCTCGCCGAAGTTGAACGATGGCGACGGGAGAAGCAGAGCAAAGAACGGAAACGAACGGTGACGACTCCAGGGCTTTATAGGGTGGCAGAAATGCAAGGAGGCGACACGCAGTGCCCTGCTCGTGCCAGCGCAAAGCCGAGGGCGGCCACAGGCATGACTGGAAGCCCGAAGAAGGACGCCGGCGGTGGGGCAGTCGCCATGGCACTGTTCCACTTATTTACAAAATTGCCATTCATTTTCAAAGCCAAATTACTCCCAAATTTGTATAACAACTCAAAAATCTCCAAAAATAAAAGTTGCTCAAAATTCAAAGTTCTACAACTTTGCTTTTATAACCACCCCCTAATTCAGTCTAGATTTTGAAATGAAATTTTGAATTCAAATAGGGGACATTTAACGAATTTTGCCTTTTCAAATTACATCAAATTTTTCATAACAACTTTGAAAACTCCAAAAACAAACTTTGTATAACTTGACAAGCTCTACACTTTTGATTTTAGGCTCAACCCCAAAATATGCTTAGATTTTGAAATGAGTTTTCAGGGTAGGATTTAAATACTGAAAATCAGGGTTTTCTTGAAAATTCAAATCCAAACCAAATTTTAAACTTGATTCAAACAATACAATTCAACACATACCACGTAAAGGTAAACTTGTTTTAGTGTATGCATATAAAAGTTTTTTACTAAATGCCAAATGCTTTGCAATGCATATGATGATATGGCATGTTTTAGTATTTAAACACCCGAGGTGTTACAATACTGGAACTGACCGGACGTTGGGGTTCTGCATCTGGTTGTACATCATCAGACACGTCTGGTCATGAGTGGAACCTTACTAGAAACGATCGGATGCTAGGGTCCTATGTCCTATCACTTTGAGCAGTGCGTCCGGTCACAACTTAAATGTACTGATGACCATTGAGATCAGACGATCTGCATTTGAAGCAGGGGACAAGTGGCATGCATCGCGCGATCGGACGCTGGGGTCCTATGTTCGGTCAAACCGACCGGTGCGTCCGATCGCCCCAATTTTTAGCAAACTGAAGAGCCAACGGCTATTTCATGGGGGCTTCTATTTAAGCCCCATGGTCGGTTCGAGCTCACCCTCTTGGCCATTTGCATTGACATAGCAACCTTATGAGCTTAGCCAATGCCCTCCCACTCATCTCCATCATTGATTCATCATCTTTGTGAGATTGGGAGAGAATCCAAGTGCATTGCTTGAGTGTTTGCATCTAGAGGCACTTGATGTTCGTGTTTCGCTATGGGATTCGCTTGTTACTCTTGGTGATTGCCGCCAACTAGATGGCTTGGAGTAGCGAGGATCATTGAGCGGAGATTGGTTTTTGTCTCTGGCTCCGATCGTGATGATTGTGAGAGGTTCTTGACCTTTCCCCGAGGAAGAGCCAAAAGGTACTCTAGTAAATTGCTCATGGCTTATGTGATCCTTATCTTATGTTGGTTGTGTGGCACCCTATTGAGGGTTTGGCGGGTGATACCAATCAGCTCGTGAACCTTCAAGTGAGTGAATCACCACAACGAGGACTAGCTTGCCGGCAAGCAAGTGAACCTCGGTAAAAAATTATTGTCATCATTTGATTCCGAGGTGATTGGTATTCATTCTTGTGATTGATTGGTTCATTCCTCGACTCGATGGTATAACCAACTTGCTCTCTCTCTTTACATTACCACAAACTAGTTGTCAAGCTCTTTAGTGTAGCTAGTCGTGAGAGCTTGTTAGTTTGGTTAGTGTGGCTTTTTAGTTAGCTTTTGAGAACACACTAACTTAGTGTAGTGACATAGCCATTGTGTGGTTAGAAACAATAGAAACTAGAATTATGGTAGGTGGCTTGCAATTTTAGTAGGCTAGTGCAACACTTGCTTCACCTCATAATTGTCTAACTGGTTTGTTAAGTGTTGTTGTAGAAATTTTTAATAGGCTATTCACCCCCCCTCTAGCCATTAGGACCTTTCAAGTGGTATCAGAGCAGAGGTCACCATGATTTAAGGCTTAACAACCTTTGGTGTAAAAATAGCTCAAATCAACAACACCAAGAAGTCACCCTAATTTGATGGCACAAATTATCCATATTGGAAATCAAAGATGACCACACATATCAAGTCAATCAATAGAAGAGTGTGGAAGGTGGTAGAAACCAAAATTGAGATTGATGATCCAGAAAATCCCATCATGGCCAAAGAAGTGCTTCTCCAAAACAATGACATTGCTCTAAGTGCCATTCATGATGCAATTGATGAGAGAATATTTGAGCAAATCAAGAATATTGAGATGGCTCATGAGTCTTGGAAGAAGTTGGAAGAATCATTCTAGGGCACCAAGGCAATAAAGGGTGCAAAGGCATATATTCTCAAGGAGAAATTTGCTAGCTTCAAGATGGAGGAAGATGAGAGTGTGTCAGACATGTTCCATCGGATGGAAGTGCTTGTCAATGATCTCAAAGCACTTGGTGAGAAGGTGGAGGACAAGGACTTCTCTCATAAGTTCTTGAGATGCTTACCCATAAGATTTGGCATGTTGGTCACCTTGCTAGTGAGGACCGGTTTGGACACAATGACACCAAACCAAATCTTGGGAGATATCATGACCGGTGATGCTTATAGAGATGATGATGAGAAGGAAGAAAAGGAGAAGAAAGATGAGAAGAAGGATGAGAAGAAGAGTGTGGTATTCAAGGCCACATCATCCAAGGGCAAGGCAAAGCATGAATCATCAAGTGAAGATGGAGACTCAAGCTTTGATGAGTTTGATGATGAGAAGATGGCTCTCTTTGTGAAGAGATTTGGCAAATTCATGGTGAAGAAGGGATATCGTGAAAGAAGAAAGAAGTCATCATCAAAGAACAAGGATGAAATGATGAGGTGCTTCAAGTGTGGTAGCAAGGATCATCGTGTTGCTCAATGCCCATACAATAGCGACAATAGTGATGACAACAAGAAGAACAAGAAGAAGGACAAGAAGGAAAAGAAAGAGAAGAAGGACAAGATGACCTTCAAGAAGAAGAAGAAGGGTGGTTCATATGTGGTCACTTGGGATAGTGATGCTTCCTCAAGTGATGATGATGATAGTGACAATGACAAGACCACCAAGAAGAAGGCACTTGCAAGCATTGCTATCAATGAGAAGCCTTCTCTCTTCGACACTCCATCATGCTTCATGGCTAAGGCCACTAAGATACAAACTTATGATGATGGAAGTGATGAGGAACATGATAATGAAAATGATAGTGATAGTGATGATGATGAACCCACTAAAGATGAATTATTTGACATGCTAGAAGATGCTAAAGAACATTTTGACATTAAAAGAAGGGAATACAAGAGCTTGAATAAGGAAGTAAAAGCCCTTAAGCAAGCCCTTGATGAGCTCAAAGCAACTCATGAGAGGCTAGAGGAAGCCCATGAGAAGCTTGGCAAGGCTCACAAGAAGCTTGAAAAAACTCACTCTTCTTTGCTTAATGAACAAAATGAGAAGAAGCATGTTGAGACTTGTGATGTAGGCTTAACTTGTGATATAATTGATGAATCATTATCTATGCCTATCATTGTTGCTCCCGCTAACCCTTCTTTTAGCATTTCTACTTCCACCTCATCTAGTAGTGATGGTTTCACTTGTGATGCCTCACTAATGGTTGAGAATGAGACCCTCAAGAAGGTCAATAAGCTCACTCACACCTTGGCTAAGGCCTATGGTGGTGAAGACCGCTTGCTTATGTGCTTGGGTAGCCAAAGAGCTTCTCTCTATAAAGAGGGATTGGGCTATATTCCCAAGAAAGGCAAGGTGGCCTTTGCTCCTCACAAGACTAGTTTTGTCAAAAACAATAGTCGGTTTTGCACTAGTTGCAAGCAAGTTGGTCATGTAGAGCAAAAGTGCATGAACAAGAAGTCACAAGCTAATGTATCCTCCATTAAGCTTGATTCTTTCTATGTGCTTACCAAGGGAGCAAATGGTGTAAATGCTAAGTTCATTGGTAAACCATGGATGGGCTCAAAGAAGAAAGTCATTTGGGTACCAAAGAGCTTAGTGACTAACCTTCAAGGACCCAAACAAGTTTGGGTACCTAAAAAGAATTGATCTTCTTTTGTAGGTCAATTACAAATCCGGAGGAAGGCATTGGGTTCTTGATAGTGGGTGCACTCAACATATGACCGGTGATGCAAGAATGTTCAACTCAATCAACACCAATGACAATGATGGTTATGATAGTATCACATTTGGTGACAATGACAAAGGCAAGGTCAAAGGGCTTGGTAAGATTGCAATATCCAATGTGTTGCTAGTAGAGAGCTTGAATTTCAATTTGCTATCCGTGGCTCAATTGTATGATCTTGGATTCAAATGCATATTTGGGGTAGATGATGTAGAGATCATAAGTGTAGATGGCTCTAACTTGGTCTTCAAAGGCTTTAGATATGAGAATCTATACTTAGTTGATTTCAATGCTAGTGAAGCTAAATTATCTACATGTTTGTTCACTAAGTCTAACATGGGTTGGTTATGGCATAGAAGGCTTGGTCATGTTGGAATGAAACAATTGAATAGATTGGTTAAGCATGACTTGGTTAGAGGCTTGAAAGATGTAGTGTTTGAGAAAGATAAGCTATGTAGCTCTTGTCAAGCCGACAAACAAGTTGGAAACACCCATTCTAAGAAAAAGCATGATGAGCACTAGTAAATGATTTGAGTTATTGCACATGGATTTGTTTGGGCCAACTCAATACATTAGCATTGGTGGTAACAAATATGACTTTGTGATAGCGGATGATTATACTAGATACACATGGATATTCTTTCTAGTGGACAAAAGTGTTGTGTTTGCAACATTCAGATTATTTGTCAAGGGCATTCACAATGAGTTTGAAATAACCATCAAAAGAGTTAGAAGTGACAATGGTAGTGAGTTCAAGAACACTAGAATTGATGAGTCATGTGATGAATTTGGAATTAGACATCAATTCTTGGCCAAGTACACTCCACAATTAAATGGCCTTATTGAGAGGAAGAATATAACACTCATTGATATGGCAAGGTCTATGCTTAGTGAGTACAATGTGAGTCAATCCTTTTGGGCCAAAGCTATCAACATGGCTTGCTATTATAGCAATCATCTCTATTGTCACCCATTGAAAGAGAAGACACCATATGAGCTCTTGAATGGTAGAAAGCCCAACATTGCATATTTTTGGGTCTTTGGTTGCAAATGTTACATCTTGAAGAAAGGCACTAGATTAGGCAAGTTTAACAAGAAATGTGATGAAGGATTTCTACTTGGATACTCAACCACTAGCAAAGCATATAGAGTTTGGAATTTGGATAGTGGTACTCTTGAGGAAGTTCATGATGTTGAATTTGATGAAACCAAGGGTTCACAAGAAGAGAACAAGAACTTGGAAGATGTTAGAGGCATTTAACTTTCAAATGCCATGAAGAACATGGATGTTGGTGAATTGAGGCCTAGGCAAGTGAATGATGATGAAGATGATCAAGTGCAAATGCTCTCTAACTCAAATGTGCAAGATGATACAAATCAAGCTAGTACAAGTGGATCTCATGATAATGAATAATATCAAGTGGCTAGTGCATCATCTCAACCCAATGATCAAGCAAGTGCAAGCAATCAAGTTCTAATCCTCCAACCAACCAATATTGTAAGGAATCATCCATTGGACACTATCATTGGTGATATTTCAAGAGGTGTGCAAACTAGATCAAGATTGGCTTTATTTTGTGAGCATTTCTCATTTGTGTCATCCATTGAAACAAAGAAGATAGATGAAGCATTGAAAGATGTTGATTGGGTGAATGCTATGCATAAAGAATTGAATAATTTCACAAGAAATCAAGTATGGGAATTAGTAGAGAGACCAAAGGGACACAATGTGATTGGAACCAAATAGGTCTTTAGAAACAAGAAAGATCAATATGGGATAGTAGTAAGGAACAAAGTAAGATTGGTAGCACAAGGCTATACACAAGTTGAAGGTCTTGACTTTGGAGAAACATATGCCCCGGTTGCTAGATTGGAAGCAATTAGAATCTTGCTAACTTATGCTTGTGCCCACAACATCAAACTCTATCAAATGGATGTCAAGAGTGTATTTCTTAATGGTTACATCAATGAAGAAGTATATGTTGAGCAACCTCCCAGTTTTGAAGATGACAAGAAGCCCGATCGTGTGTACAAGTTAAAGAATGCATTGTATGGCTTGAAGCAAGCACCTAGAGCATAGTATGAGAGATTGAGGGACTTTCTACTCTCTAAAGGGTTCATGATGGTCAAGGTTGACACCACTCTTTTCATCAAGAAGATTGGAAAAGATTTATTTGTGTTGCAAATCTATGTTGATGACATCATATTTGGATCAACCAATCAAGATTTTTGTGAAGAATTTGGAAAGATGATGGCTAATGAGTTTGAGATGTCCATGATTGGAGAGTTAAGTTACTTCCTTGGTCTTCAAATCAAGCAGTTGAAGAATGGTATATTTGTGAGTCAAGGCAAGTATATCAAGGACATGATCAAGAAATTTGGCATGAGTGATAGCAAAGCCATTAGTACACCAATGGGAACAAATGACAACTTGGATAGTGATGATCAAAAATTGTATCGGTCTATGATTGGAAGCCTACTCTATATGACCGCATCAAGGCCGGATGTCATGTTTAGTGTATGCATGTGTGCAAGATTTCAATCCTCGCTAAGAGAAAGTCATTTGAAGGCTACAAAGAGAATATTGAGGTACTTGAAGCATACACAAAATATTAGTTTGTGGTATCCCAAAGGAGCAAAGTTTGAGCTAGTTGGTTACTTTGACTTGGATTATACAGGATGCAAGGTTGAAAGGAAGAGCACCTCGGGCACATGTCAATTGTTGGGAAGATCACTTGTTTTATGGTCATCAAAGAAGCAAAATAGTGTTGCATTGTCAACCGCTGAAGCCGAATACATATCCGCCGATAGTTGTGGTGCACAAATACTTTGGATGAAGGCCACCTTGAGTGACTTTGGAATCAAGTTTAAGAAAGTACCATTGCTATGTGACAATGAGAGTGCAATCAAGTTGACCAATAATCCAGTTCAACATGCAAGAGCAAAGCACATTGATGTCCACCACCATTTCATAAGAGATCACCAACAAAAAGGGGACATTTGCATTGAGAGTGTGGGCACCGAAGATCAACTTGCCGATATATTCACCAAGCCATTGGATGAGAAAAGATTTTGCAAGCTAAGGAATGAGTTGAATATATTGGATTTATCAAATATATGTTGATGCACCCCCCACTTATATGACATGTCTCTCCTTCGAGCAATCCAAGGTAAAAGTTGATTGGCATGGCATATATCCTTGCTAAGGACATGTTTAGTGCATCTAGACATATTTCACATTTAATAGGCTCATTCATGAAAATCAAATGAATTTGATGATTATATGGTACCACTATTGCTTATATGCTTATTTTGGTCTAGTGGTAGCATATGACATGTTTGTGGGTTTGTAAACCTAATGTTTGATCTAGAAAATGAGCTATAAGTGTTTACCTCAACATGGTACAAGATAGCCCTTATTTGGAGGTGTGAAGAAGCTTGTCCTTGGATCAAATCGAGTTAAATGTCTTTGGCAAGTATTCTAGATTGAACTAAATTTGGAAAATGATCCTCACCCCATTGATTGACATTGATAATCTCAACCTATCTATATTTTGAACCTTTTATGGTCATTGATGACAAAGGGGGAGAAAAACAAAGATATTAGTGCTATGGGGAAAAAACAAAGATATTAGTGTACAAAGATAGTGAAAAGACAACAAAGGGGGAGAATTTGACATAGGGGGAGAGATATGATAAAGGAAGGGATCAATTAAAATTTTGAGCACACAAGTAGGGGGGGCAAGCTCATGAACTTATATGGTGCATTTGAATGTGCATTTCACATGTTTGCTTGCATGGCACAAGTTTTTAAATTTCAATATCCATGCTTATGTGGTGTATGCTAGTTGTAGGTTTGGACGATGAAATGAAAAACTAGCATGCATAGGTTTAAGTAACTAGACTCATGCTCACATTATGAAAACTAGACCCTTACTTCTAATGTTGATCTCACAGGGTATTTTAGTTTTTGTGTATGTCTAGTTACTAATGGTGTTAAGGATGGTATATTGGTGCACTCCGATTGGTATCATGCCTCAAAGGTCCATCTTTTATACCTTAGCATCATTTGGTAGACATTATCTCCTATATTTCCTATCTAAGCATATATGCAAGCTACAATCCAAACACTTAGCACATATGTAGGGGGAGTAATTGCTACCATTTGGGATTCATGAAACTTGTCCATATCCTTTTACACATGGTAAATATACTTGGGCAATCAACATGGATTGAATTAAATTTCAATTCATATCTTTGTGTAAGGGTTGTCATCAATTACCAAAAAGGCGAAGATTGAAAGCTCTAGTTTGGTTTTAGTGAATTGATGAAACCCTAAGTGCTAACCTAGTTTATCAAATTGATTATGAGATAGGTAGAACTACTCCAAGTGGTGAAGCAAATGAAGATCATGACATGACGATGGTGTTGTCATGGTGATGATCAAGTGCTTGGACTTGGAAAAGAAGAAAGAAAAATAAAAGGCTCAAGGCAAAGGTATAAATGGTAGGAGCCATTTTGTTTTGGTGATCGAGACACTTAGTGAGTGTGATCACATTTAGGATCGATAGCCGTACTATTAAGAGGGGTTAAACTCATATCGAAAAGCGGTTATCAAAGTGTCACTAGATGCTCTATCTCATTGCATGTGCATTTAGGATCTAGTGGAGTGCTAACACCATTGAAAACATTTGTGAAAATATGCCAACACATGTGCACAAGGTGATACACTTGGTGGTTGACACATTTGAGCAAGGGTTTGGAACTTCACCAGCGGATAGTCCGACGGTGCCACCGGCGCCCTGTATAAAAAAGATAGGGTTTCACAGAGTGGACCGGATGCTGGCCTCAATTGGACCTACATGTTCGGTCAGTAGAACCAGTGAAGACGTTGGTGTCAGTCTTCGACCGGACGCTGGGTCACTTCATGACCGGACGCTGGCGGGGTGCGTCCGGTCCCGCTGATGTGGCAGCACAGAGAAGAAGAGAAAGGACTAGACGTTGGTGCTGCGTCCGATTGTGACCGACCGAACATGTCCGATCGTGAATTTCCACCTCTAGAAGCATATTGGAAGTGACCGGACGCTGGGGTTTTGCATCCGGACGTACGTGATCGGACGCGTCCGGTTGCGAGTGGAACCTTACTAGAAATGACTAGATGTTGGGGTCCTACGTCCAGTCACTTTGAGCAGTGCGTTCGGTCACAACTTAAATGTACTGATGACCATTGAGATTGGGTGATCAGCATTTGAAGCAGGGGACACGTGGCGTGCATCGCGCGACCGGATGCTAGGGTCCTATGTTCGGTCACACCGACCGCTGCGTCCGATCACCTCGATTTTTAGCGGACTGAACTGCCAACATCTCTATTTTGTGGGGGCTTCTATTTAAGCCCCATGGTAGGTTCAAGCTCACCCTCTTGGCCATTTGCATTGACATAGCAACCTTGTGAGCTTAGCCAATGCCCTCCCACTCATCTCCATCATTGATTCATCATCTTTGTGAGATTAGGAGAGAATCCAAGTGCATTGCTTGAGTGTTTGCATCTAGAGGCACTTGGTGTTCGTGTTTCGCTGTGGGATTCGCTTGTTACTCTTGGTGGTTGCCGCCACCTAGATGGCTTGGAGTAGCGAGGATCATCGAGCGGAGGTTGATGATTGTCTCTAGCTCCGATCGTGATGATTGTGAGGGGTTCTTGACCTTTCCCCGGCGGAGAGCCAAAAGGTACTCTAGTAAATTGCTTGTGGCTTGTGTGATCCTCATCTTGTGTTGGTTGTGTGGCACCCTATTGAGGGTTTGGCGGGTGATGCCAATCAGCTCGTGAACCTCTAAGTGAGTGAATCACCACATCGAGGACTAGCTTGCCGGCAAGCAAGTGAACCTCGGTAAAAAATTATTGTGTCATCATTTGATTCTGAGGTGATTGGTCTTCATTGGTATTCATTCTTGTGATTGATTGATTCATTCCTCGACTCGATGGTATAACCAACTTGCTCTCTCTTTATATTACCGCAAACTAGTTGTCAAGCTCTTTAGTGTAGCTAGTCGTGAGAGCTTGTTAGTTTGGTTAGTGTGGCTCTTTAGTTAGCTTTTGAGAGCACACTAACTTAGTGCAGTGATATAGCCATTGTGTGGTTAGAAATGATAGAAACTAGAATTATGGTAGGTGGCTTGTAATTTTAGTAGGCTAGTGCAACGCTTGATTCGCCTCATAATTGTCTAACCGGTTTGTTAAGTGTTGTTGTAAAATTTTTTAATAGGCTATTCCCCCCCTCTAGCCATTAGGACCTTTCACTCTACCGGCCGCGCCGCGCCGCCCGCCCGTGGTGTGGGAGACCGCTGTCACCTCCACCACGGGGGCCGGACGCCTGGTCGGCGCCCAGGAAGACCTTCGCCTCCGCCTGCCTAGCTCGCTGTGACTGGGTGTGGAGCTCATGGCAGCCTAGGCGGAGCCCACCCACGCACATCTCGTGCCCGCCTATCCAGTTCACCGTGGCCGGGGCAGAACTTGCACATATGTAGCCCGCAACGGCCAGGATAGAACTCCACATGCCGACAAGGATCCATTCTCCCAAGCAGCAAGGAGATGTTGCGCTGAAACTGCATGTTGCAAGCGCCTATTTCAATTATTTTAGAGGTATGTTGCAAGTATTTTATATCGATGTTGCAAAAGTAGATCGGGATGTTGCACATGTTGCAATGGTGTTTTCAAGTGTTTGTCCCAAATGTTTCATCTGTTTTAGACATATGTTGTAAGTTTTTAATCTAGATGTTGCAAAAGTAAATCTGGATGTTGCATAAACATGCATGTTGCAATCGCATGTTTCAAGTGTTTCAGGTGTTTCATACGTATGTTGCAAGTGTTTTATCTGGATGTTGTATATATTTTGCAATGGCTACAAATATGTTTTCCTGGTGTTTTAGACGTATGTTGCAAGTGTTTCAACTGTTTTCAGACATATGTTGCAAAGTATTTCATCTAGATATTGCAAAACTAGATCTGGTGTTGCACATGTTGTGGTGGGACCCACTGTCGTAGCTACCTACAGCAGCTGCTAGGCCCGCGTGCATGCGCGTGGGAGCGGAGAGGGACGTGAATGGTAGGCTTGGGAAACGGAGAGGGCGTAGATCGAGACCTGGCCCTCGCGTGGGCGCACGCAAGCATGGGAAAAGGAGCGCGTGCGGAACCCACGTGAAGCAGGCACAACAGATGTGGGTGTCCGAACACTAGCCCCGGTCCGGACGTTCGGGCGCTAGCCTGAACCATTCCGTAAACTACAAAGACACTTCCTTAGTTTTTTATACAAAATTGCATGTTGATCAATTGAACTACTATTGCTGAGTATGATTTTGGCCATTAAACTCCAAAACTAGATATCTTTAGCCATCGAAATATCGAAATCGGACAAAGGCAGGTTTAAAAGGTGTTTTGCCTATATACCCTTTTAAAACAATATCAATTTTTCCTAAAAAATAATCTATCTATTGGTACTCTGTTTGGAGTTATTTGGATCTTACTTGTTCTCATTACTAGGTTTTTTTTATTTCCAGTAGACTTGATTGTTATTTATTGAAATTATCTTTTTGAGCTATAATAAACAAGAGATCAACAAAATTGATCTAATGGATTATGAGTACATGGGATAGATCAAAGGTGACCCTAACCTCATAGATGGCATGCTTAACCGCATATAGATCCTATTTAGGCATTGCATGGCTAGTGCTTTTACTCTATTTTGATCGCTTGAATAAGCAATAGGTTTCAATAAGACATGGGCTGAAACATCATGCAATCAACAAAAAGTAAATGAAGTAAATTGCAAAACGATAATTTAAGGCCCTGTTTGGCACAACTTCACCAATAGCTTCAGCGGTTGGTGAGCTGTTTTTTTTTTGCCAAACGGATCTTTTGAAAATAGCTTCACCAATGAAGCTCCTTAAGTCGTGCCCTCACATAGGAATGGGATGGGATGGAGGTTAATAGTAGCTTTTCACGGCTTCACCTCACACTTATGGGCCCTGTGTGAGATTGCATGAGAGCATGTTTTAAGAAAAACTACATACAGAGTTGTTTTGCCAAGCGAATCTCCAAAGCAACTTTAACTTCGTCGAGAAAGTTTCTCATGAAGTTGAAACCTAAAAAAAAGCTCCACTATTGAAGCTGAGCTATGCCAAATGGGCCTAAATAAGTAACCGTAGTGACTACGAGCAAAAAAATAGCAACAATAAGGAAGATCCAATTCTGTAATAATGAATCGTTAGGTGCAAAACTCTTGCAGAGGTCGGAATAAATTTTTCCTTTTCTAAAAAGGAAGATGCAATGAACCTTAGATACAACACCAATAGATAGATTTTTTTTAGATAATGGAAAAATTCTGGCTTTAGCCTTCTTCTAACAAGAAGAAGCATCAGTCCAAACTTATTACAGTAGCACACCGATAATTAAAACTTATTACAGGTTCAGAACTAAAGTCCAAGACGATAAATGAAAGACCATCCATGGCTCTCTATTCTAGAAGCTTGCAAGCGTTAAGAATCCTTTTCTTGCCATCATCCGAGTGCTGCAATAGAGCCCAAACCCGTAACCAGTGTGTCCCCCTGAAAAGAACCTGCAAATTTTTTTTGGGTGACCTTTATCAAAAACCACATCATTCCTGGTGATCCATATTGCCCAACAAAACGCCATAGCCCCGGTCAATAAAAGATGATTATGGTTGGAACCTCCTAGCTTAGACCAACTATTGAAAATATGGTTCTGTGTTCCTTGTAGGATTAATGCCAAACAAAAGAAACACAACACGCCAAAAAAAAACGGGCATAATGGCAATCAAAAAACAAGTGTTGGATAGTTTCAGGTGTGATACAAAAACAAGCCTTACTACCATTTTAATTTCTTTTAGCAAGATTGTCTTTGTCAATATCACCCCCTTCTTTAAGAACTAAAGAAAATCTTAATCTTCACGGGCACTTTCATATGCCAAATTTTCTTGGCAACCTTAATCATGTTATTGACTAGGTATTTGAACATGGATTTAACAGAAAATAAGCCATTATTATTTAAGTTCTAGATGAAAGTATCCTGACCCTCATTTAAGTTAATAAAAGCAACTCTCGCAACTAGACTTTACCATTCCAACAGCTTGTTCTCAACTAGTGCCCTTCTAAAAGACATATTAAGAGGGGTGGAATTAAGTACATCAGCCACTCTTGCTTGTTTCTTCCACACTATATTAAATAAATTCGAGTATTGGATTTTCAAGGCTTGGGAGCCCAACCATTTATCTTCCCAAAATCTAATTTGTGTTCCATTGTCTAATTTAAACTTTCCAAGGCTTAAGAAAATGTCTTTGACTCCTAGCAAACCATTCCATAATTGTGAAAACACGTTTTGCTTTTCAATTTGACTTAGAGTCTTCTTCTTTAGGTACTTGTTCCTTATTAACTCCTGCCAAGTGCCCTCCTCGTTGCAAAGTTTGAAAAGCCATTTGCTTAAAAGACATTTATTTTGTAAATCTAGATTTTGAATTCCTAAACCACCTTGCTCTTTTGGTTAGCACAAAATATTCCACTTTGTCAGTCTATATTTCTTTTTGTGCTCATCATTTTGCCAAAAAAACATTAATATTAAATATTCAATCTATTTTTAGAACACCTCTCGGGACTTCAAAGAAAGACATCATAAACATAGGTAAGCTTGACAAAGCAGAGTTGATTAACACTAATCTACCCCCACATGATAAATGTTTTTCTTTCCACCCACTTAACTTCTTTTCAATTCTTTCTTCGATTAATTTCCAATCCTTGTTATATAACTTGTATGTCTATGCCACATAGATCTATGAACTTGAAAAATGCATTTATGTGTCTCTAAACTTATTAAGCAGTGCATGCCAGCCACGTGGACATTTTTTTTTTGCTAACGTGGCACGCTAGTATGGTATGTATTTTTCAATTAACCCCTCATATTAGTTATCCTTATTAAAAATAGACCCCGTCCCGCTTGCTGGAGCAACGCGCTGTCAAGACCGTGGCCGCGTGTCGCTCGCGCTCGCTGTCGCCCACCTCACCATGGCATACAACGCCTCCTGCCGCATGTCGCTCGTGCCCGCCATCGTCCACCTCACCATGGCATACAGCGCCTCTTGCCGCATGTTGCTCACGCTCGCTGTTGCCCACCTCGCCAACCAAGGCCGTCGCCGTGTTCTGCATTGCCGGTGCCAGACTCAAGTGGCAGGGGAAGGGCCACCTCATCTCCGTCGAGGCAATGTCGCCGTGTTCTGCATCGGCGTCACGTACGGCTTCTGCTCCCACTTCTTGCCCGGGTGAGGCACATCGACGTACGGCACCACCGTCACGTCCTCCTCTGAAGCCCCTGTCTACCTATCGCCCTGCAACCATCTCGCTCGCATGATACGCTGCTGCGGGAAGAGAACACGTAGCGACCTATGTGGAGCTCTAGATCGGACACTAAGGGTCCCCTGCATCTGTCAGACGTGCACGGCTGCGCTAGGGATGAAGCAGCATAATGTCGAGCATCAGACGGCCATGGGGGAACACGCTCACAAGAACGATGGAGGCCCTGCCTGATGGCCTCGGTCGCCACCTCTCCCGCAGCGGCCACGCACCCGAGGCCACGCGTGGAGGAGCTCGGGTCGGCCTTCCCCTTGTGGCTCCATCTGTTATAACCCACGCAGGCATGGGGCAGAGCAAGGGGTGGACGACGGACAACGATGATGCGGGGCTCCTCGTGTGCGCGCATGGCCGCGCAGCACGCGGCGGAGGCGGGAGTGGCCGCGGTCGGGTACTTGGGTGCGGCTACGACCTGACGGGGGACCTTCGCTTGGGCCACGCCAAGCCTGGTGGCCACCTCGTGGACCTCGGCTGTAACAACCCAAAAATCCACACACTGAAAAATACCAACTACAAAATTTTTCTTAGAACAACCATGTGATGATGAGTGTCATGTATAGTAACCCAACCTAAGAGATGCGTTAGGTCTAACCCCAACCCTAGTTAACACATAAGCAAGGCATGTCATTAGTTAATTGTGATTATTTAAAATCTAACTAATAAAGTGTTGCATACATTGATTATTCAAAATGTGATTTGGATTTCCATTTGAGTTATGATATGCTTAACAACTCCAATAAATTAGATGCACCAATTTGGAATTCAAATTCTAGAACCAAATTCGAATTCAAACAAAAGAGATGAAATGAAAAACAGAAAAAGGAAACAAGGAAGGAGGCCTCGTAGCCCAGGCTGCTCGGCTTCGTGGCCCAGCCAGCCCAACCGCGCCCACCTTGCACCGATGCGCATGTACACAACCCACGAGCCCGCCCAGCACGTCGCCCACGCTCGCGCACCCGTCTACCTCGCTCACAGCCACTGCCCGCTGGACCCCGCATGTCAGCCACCCCCATCTACAGTGTCATCTTCCTCACCCACGCCTCAACCGCCTACGCGACCGGCGCCCGACAGCTGTGGCAGGGGCGGGCCAGGGGGTCACGCCCAGGGCATGACCCTGTTCCCCCTTGCGCCGCGCCCACGCAACCTCGCACCACCGTCTGATGCGATGTACACGCCTCCACCGTATGATGCCATCCGCCCTAGGAGGCATGGCGCTCAGCTATAAAGCCAGCCCGCACGTCGCTCACGCCCGGCGCCCTAGCTTCTTCCTCAGCCTCCGCCGCCGCTGGGTGGCCCAGCAGCCGCACCACACCGAGAGTAGAGGGCCAAGAAGGAGATCATGAGAGGAGGATCGGAGCCCCCGCGCGGTGCCGAAGTCACCGGAACCGAGGGCGACGCCGTCGCCGTCATCACGGTCGCGGGTCGGCACTGCACGGCACTGCTTCTGGAGCTACACGGCCGCAACTCAACACTGCACCGCCATCCTCTCTTCCACAACACCCACGGTGAGCCCCCGATTCTTCCCCTGCTCGCCACTGGACCTTGCTACTCCAGCCATGGCGCTCCATACCGTGAGCGCGTAGGCCAAGGCCATCCCCGGCCTCTAGGCACACCAGCACAGCACACTCACGTTGACCATGACTATCCCCGAGCCCTTGGACGCTGTAGTCCTCTCCAAGTTCCCCGAACGCCGTAGCCAAGCACGCATGCCACGCTCACGACGCCGCCGCCATGGCGCAGCCACCACCGGAGCACCCGACCACCGGTCCGAGCACCAGACCACCGTGCCGAGCACCAGACCACCGGCCCGAGCACCCGACCACCGGTCCGAGCACCAGACCACCGTGCCGAGCACCCGACCACCGGTCCAAGCACCCGACCACCGGTCCGAGCAATGACCACCGTGGCCAGTACCGATCGGAGCGCCTGGCGCCTCCTTGACTCGCCCGTCCCATTCGCTGAAGCCATGGGTAACTCACGCGCATGCCGTGACCACCCCGCTGGAGCCCCGTAGTGACCCACGTGCCTCGCCGTCGCCACCATGTCGCCGTGGCCGCCGAGAAGACCCTACCGGCCACCTAGAAACTGGAAGTCCTGCCCCGAGCTTTGGACGCCCTCGCCGCGTCCACACGAAGCCGTAGAAGCCACATCTGCCTAGCACTAGCCACTGGAGGGCCTGCGTGCGCGGCCTCACCATCGGCGAGCACTGCCGAGCTACCGTACGCCGTGGCCAACGCCCTGGTGGACCCCTCGACCTGCCCAACATGCTCGATAGAGCATTGTGGCGCCCATGCACACCACAGAACCAGCCAATGCCGCTGCACCCGCGCCATTCCCGCACGCCGGTTGTGCTTGAGCCGCCGTTCGCCATGACCAGAGACGTAGGAAGCACCACCCGTCGCCCTGACCCCGCAGTTGCAGTCGCCATGGTGCGGGGAGGCTTTTCCCCACCTCAAATGGATGCCTGAGCCATTGCGGGAGCTCGCCGGTGAGCACATCACTGGCGGGAGCGCGCCATGGAAGAAACAGAGGAGAAGGGGCGAGTAGAGCAGCGTAGCCCTGCACCCGGTGCACATGAGCCGAGCCAAAGGGAAATGACGATGGACTCGGTCCACCATGGACCCTGCCTTAGGTCCATGGACCGTGAACTTGGGTTCACCGTGAGCCGCGCTCACACCCACAGCCAGGAAACAAAGCCTAGTAAGAGCCCAACTGCGTCACGTGGCAGCGCCACAGCAAGCCACGTGACCGGGCAAGCCCGGCCCAGATCCAGCCCGGTCCAGGCCTAGACGAGACCCAGCCTGTATTGACCGTTGACCGGTCAACGCTGACCTGGCCCCACATGTCAGTAGCATAGCCACTCTGGACCCACCTGTTAGTGACCCAATAGCCTCTGGCCCCACCTGTCGGAATTGATGACGATGCTGACGTCATGCTGACATCAGCTGGACCCCACCTGCCAGCTCGGAACCGAGACGATGACGTCATGCTGACGTCATCATGCCACGTGGACTAGTCACACCGTGACACGTGTCAGCCCAGGATTAACTCAGCCTTTTTCTATTTTCAGAAATGATTTAAACTTTAGAAATTCATAACTAATTCATACGACCTCGGAAAAATATGAGACCAGGACCAAAATTCATCCAAAATCATGCTCTACGCAATGAACCCATGTTTGAGTGCATTTGGCTCTTTTGAATTTCCATTGCTTCTTTGTGCTATTCTATACGCTAACGCGACTATAATGCGAACGATGCAGACTCGGAGGAGAACCTGACGGAAGAGGACCGTGAGTACCGTGAGGAGAACGGAGACGACTATACTGAAGGTGCCACATCCCACCCAATCTCGTAGCACCTATTACGCATGGCTAACATAGAGCTGCTATCGCTTTACGTTACTACTACAGTCATATTATAATAGGACTTGCATGGTAGTATGCTTGCTTGAAAGCCTTTACCTTGACGCAACCTTACCCCTGCATACCCTGCTATTAGGCTAGACACACGATTACTACTATATATTGTAACAGAATCGACCAAATCATAAGAACGTAAGTACAAAAACAATCACCGAAGCGATCAAATTCCTGTACTTAAGCTCCCATAATCCCGGTAGTCCGGAAATCACAAAGGATTTCAACCAACTCTCGACATACAAACCAAGATCGTAGTGATTCAACACAACACATCATCCGTTACAACATTTCATAAGTAGCATTCGGATTACATCCATCAGAGTTAAATAGAATATTACAAACCAAGTTTGAGTGTGCGGAAGCAACATAGTTTGGTACAAAACATCATAGTTTTCAATTACATTGCCAGGTCTGAGTCATGTCCCACAAAAGCATTATCAGGTACGAGAACTAGTAGAGACCGTGCCCAACGGTCTAGTCTTCATCCCCAGCTGGGAGAAGGCAGTACTTGCAGCAACCAAAGTAGAACTGGTCATCTGCAACAGGTGGGAGATAAACCCTGAGTACGAGAAGGTACTCAGCTAGACTTACCCGTCAAAACCAGAAATAAAAGACACCAAGGATCATGCAAGGCTTTTCAGGTGGGCTAGCTTGACACAGTTGCATAAAAGAGCTTATGATTATAATAACCAATTTAAACTTAGCATCAAGCTTATCATTATTTACCTGTCCACTAGATTAGCACCTGTACTAGAGCACTCACTTATTAGGAGCAAACAATATTAACCATAGCAGGTGTAATAAGGCTGTCATCATCATATCATCATTTCCGAACCATTAAGTTATTAAGTATATCTACATTGGAGATAAGCCCGCCAAGTTCTCACTAACCGGGAGAGACGGCAACTCGAATCGAATTACAACTCAGCTGAGGGGGTATTCCTAACTCTCACCCTGGCATACTTAGCAAGGGTAGCCGTGGGTTACCTTTGGTACATCTCAGGAACCAAATTCGTGGGTTCGATCAGTGCCAGCACTCTCAGGGATTACCCTTCTGCCAGGACGATCAGGACTTTTAAATCACCTGCCCTTGGACTCACGCCTACGGCTCCCTTCCGAGGCGCACTTTATACTTATCGACTCTCGGCCTAAGGTGAGCTACTCGGCTTCGTGGTCGGTCTCCAGACCCGGCCAACTAAGAGAGAGGCATGCGTTCAACATGAACAGGAAAGGCTCCAAGAATCAGTCCTTAAGCGACACAGATGGAGTCACTGCAAATCGGCAAGCCTCCGTCCGGTCTTCATTTCAAATTAAGACTGGTTCTTTTCCACGATAGCAAATATAGCCAACCGTGCCACATGTATCTTCCTATATCTCGTAGGTGACAGGAAATCACCCGACTTCTACCGCGTTTAAGCAGGACTAAGCACTACTCGAGCCTGAGCTACATAGGATTCAGGGTAACAATATCTGGACAAGGAATGGGTAACCAATGCAGCAATGGTTTGCATCCAACACCTAAACTTAATGCAACAATATATATATATTTAACAATAATACTGTAACTGCATTTCGGAAATTAGGAGGCTTAATATGCTCCGGGGCTTGCCTTTCACAAAGTTGCAAGGACGGTGGTCCAGGCACTCAACGGTGACCTCGTCTGGCACTTCTCCTGAAGGCTGCTCCTCCTGAATCTCCGGTGTCGGCTGCTGCGGCTCGCTTAGTTCCTCGAATTCCAGCAGGGTTACTCCTTCCGGTACACCTATTGCATGCCGATGCAAAAGATAAATATCATGGATGCATAAGGAATGACATGATGCTCATGATGAATGAATCACAGTGAGTGTTTACGAAAGCATCACTGGACACTCGTTTACCGAGTAATTAGCTCTATTCAAATCACTTTAAGCATGTATCCAACTTAACTTAATAACAAGAGCAACTTACCTAACTTGCATAACCTAAGATAAAGATGCTCATCTTCAGTTAAAGGCCTAACACCTAGGAACATTTCCACAAACTTAGAACTAGTAAATACATACTTAAAATTACAATTAAAGCTTCATATGCAAACAAGTAGTCACTTAATTCAATCATAACCAGAGTTCTATAAATCCAAATGACTTGCAAGAGGACATTCTGGAAAGCTCATGAAATTCTCTACAATTCATTTGTAAACATCAAGGCATGATTCTTAAGTTACCAAATCAAATTCCAGTAAACCTAGAATCTGTCCCGCAATGGCAGGGTTGCGAACTTAATTATTTAATGATGATGCAAAAGCATAATTTGATCAACCCAAGTTTACCAACTTGTTTTACATACCCAAGAAACATTAGAAAGTATAGTGCCAACTTCTAAATAATTTATTTAATATCCTTTTCCAATTTATTTAGTTAATTAGGTGATTTTAAGCAATATATAGTAAAACTATTCATAAAAATCTACAAAAATTACAGCAGCTATCTCATACTACACATAGACTACCATAAAAATTTCAAAGCCATTGGGCAAACATAACTTGCTGTATCTAAAATAACAGATGACATGTCTATTTCTAGCATAATTAGGAAACCTTATTAAAAAGTGTCAAGCAACAGATTTCCCATTTTTCCTAGCATCATTCTAGCATAAGCATAGCACTCATCAAATTTCACCTTCACTGGATCTATAGAAAAATTATGAAAATTCACACAAGATCCACCCATTAATAAAAGGAAATTCTATAACTTAAAAACTACACATGCACTAGCTCTGAAATTTAAACCAGGGCTTCTAACAAGCAATAATAGACTGCCCACAAAATTTCATAATTTTTGGACCACAGGAACTCAAGATAAAATTCAAACAAGTTTGCATGCATCTAAAAACACATTTCAAAGTCCTATTTAAATCATCAAAAATTTCTAAAACATGTGCTCATATAATATTTTTGTTAAATACTAGACATGACCAGGAACTCAACAAAATTAGAACCACATCATTTGGATCTATATACTAGGAGCTACATATTTTTGAATAACAACACAATTCTGTGAAATAATAAAGCAAAGCAAAATATGAAACAAAACTCGGCCATACTCGGGCCAGCCCAAGGAACGGCGGCCCATGAGTCACGCACTGGCGCGGCCCAACGCGACGCGGCCCACGCTGGGCTCCCACCTGAGCCTCGGCGGCTGACAGGGAGGGCCCGCGCGTCAGCGAGGGAAACAGGGGAAAGGAGCGGACGGCGGCGTAGTTCACCGCCGGTGGCTCCTCCGGTGAGACCATCTACGCTACGACGTTCGCCTTGATCATGCGCATCTAGTGGTGACCTCAATCGGTGCTAGGGTAGTGGCTAGAGGGGTCGGCGACTGACACGGCGGCGCACAGCCACGGCACGGCCGGCTCCGGCGAACTGACGGCGACATAGCCCCTAACGTGACTCTACGAGCTTCGGTTTTTTTCCTATGACCTAGCGCGAGGTAGAGGAGGGGATGGGACAGTGCGAGGACAGCTGGCCGCGTGGAGCGCCAACTCTGGCGAACTCCCGCCATGGCTGCGGTGGGGGAGAACGGCAAATACGCCCTTACCAAAGCACGATCGACCTGGCTGAGGGGTGGGGGTGGCAGAGGGGATCACGGCGAGGCTATGAGCGGGATGGCCGTCACGTTTTTGCAGTGGCGAGCAAGCGGGGTGAAGGCGGAGCAATGGCGGGCGGCTGCGGACCCGACGCTGCGCGCGGAGGAAATGCAAATGAAGCAGCGACTCGATGGGCAGGCGCTGGGGTGGCTTCAAGATGCGGCTACGACGCCAGGACGTCCACGGCGCGTGGCCTGCGCGACAGAAGGCCGGCGACGAGTGGCGG
Source organism: Miscanthus floridulus (assembly GCF_019320115.1). Classification (NCBI taxonomy): domain Eukaryota; kingdom Viridiplantae; phylum Streptophyta; class Magnoliopsida; order Poales; family Poaceae; genus Miscanthus; species Miscanthus floridulus. The sequence continues at coordinate 108,292,358 of NC_089587.1, read as the reverse complement.
ACACGTGGCGTCAAGCCTCTGAGCCGGTCGGCCACGGCGACTGACCGTTTTCTAAAAACAAACGCGATTCAGTGTTCATCGACGATGACTGACAGCACGTATTCGACGATCATCAACTCCTAATCCGTGGTGATCTAGACCATGCCATAGTTAACAAAGTTGCTCATCTACACGTGAACTACAACTCTTTCCACTGGAGCTCAAGCTGGTTTGGCTCGGTTAGGGAGATACATGGCTCCAAACATGGGTACCCGAAACTGTACTTCACTTTAGGACTTAGAAAAATTTGCTAAGTATGAAATCAGCATGTACTTCTGACTTGTGGGCCATGTTTGAGCATGTTCTAGCCATTTTCATGAGTTGGTCATAAAACAACTTTTGTTCCTTGATAAATTAGCTACAACTTTTGTAAAGAGTGCACAGCCATGCAAAGTCTCTAGGTTGGACTTTTGAATCAGTCAAACGATGACACTACATGGGTCAATGCAAGTCAAACTTGCACTTGAGGGCATTTTGGTCATTTTGGTCTACATGAACAATGTCCCAACAAGTAACCTAAGTATAGTTAGTGTGTAATAGACCATGATCAACCACTTTACAAAATTGTTATACCACTTCTACTGATCACATGTGATAAAGAAAGTAAAACAAGCAATTCATACATATGTTTCAATACAACGTTTCACATGTTGCATGACCTTGTTGTTATCCTATACTTGTCACATTACTACCATATTGCCATGTTTCCAAGTATGAGAGTTTCATGTTACATTCACATGTTTCCCTACTACCATTCTAAGCAATCAAGCATGAAACACATACAATTTAAAATGTTGCATATGTATGTTTCAGTGATAATGACATGATGACATAGATAATGCACATGGTTATGAAATGACATGCAATTTAGTGGAAGCCTAAACACCTAGGGTGTTACAGCCCTCCCCCCTTAGAAAAATCTCGTCCCGAGATTTGGAAAGCGTACCATTTAGTATAGAAAGTTGGATGGTTTTCCTTTAAATAATCTTCCCGTTCCCAGGTTGCATCCCATTCACTATGATTACTCCAAACTACCTTGTATAATTTAACCACTCGTGTACGAGTCACTCTTTCTTGAGTATCCAGAACTTGCACGGGCTTTTCCTCATAAGAAAGATCAGATTTCAAGTGGACTTTCCTTGTTGCTATTCTTTCCTCGGGAATATGAAGACACTTCTTCAGCTGGGACACATGGAATACCGGGAATATAGCTCCCATCTCACGGGGTAGATCGAGTTTATAGGCTACTCTTCCACTTTTCTCGATAATGCGGTAGGGTCCAACATATCGAGGCTCAAGCTTCCTTTTAATTCCAAAGCGCTTGACTCCTTTCATAGGAGATACCTTTAGATAAACATGATCACCTACTTCAAACTCAATAGGTTTCCTTCTCTTATCAGCGTAGCTCTTTTGTCTAGCCTGAGCGGCAGTCATATTCTTCTGTATAGTCCGGACTTGCTCTTCGGCTTCTTTTACAAAGTCAATACCATAGAATCTTCTTTCTCCGGGTTCCACCCAGTTCAAAGGAGTTCTACACTTGCGGCCATAAAGAGCTTCAAAAGGAGCCATTTTGATACTTTCTTGATAACTGTTGTTATACGAGAATTCAGCAAGAGGTAACCAGTCTTCCCAAGAGCCTTTGCAAGAGATAAGACAAGCTCTAAGCATGTCCTCAAGAATTTGATTAACACGCTCAGTCTGTCCTGATGTTTGTGGATGATAGGCAGAACTACGGATTAAATGAGTGCCAAGATTCTAATGTAAGCACTCTCAAAAACAAGCCATGAATTGCGGTCCTCGATCAGAAACAATGGATTTGGGTACACCATGGAGACGTACCACTTGTTGAAAATAAATCTCAGCATAATTGTGAGGATGATAGGTAGACTTGACCGGAATAAAGTGAGCAGATTTAGTTAGACGATCTACGATAACCCAGATGGAATCACAACCCTTTTTGGTAGTGGGTAGTCCAACAATAAAATCCATGCTAATTTCTTCCCACTTCCAGCCAAGAATAGAGAGTGGCTGCAATAGTCCGGGCCTTATGTGAATAGCCTTGACTCTGCAATAGTTATCACACCTTGCCACGTAAGCTATGATTTCTTTCTTCATCTTGGTCCACCAATAATATAGCTTGAGATCTTGATACATTTTACTGCTACCCGGATGGATGGACAATTTAGAAGAATGGGCTTCAGCCATAATTTGATTTCTAAGTTCTTTGTCTTTGGGGACCACAAGCCTATCATTAAACCAGAGAATTCCCTCATCATCGACCTTAAAGTGCTTGGTCTCTTTCTCTTTCATCTTCCGCTTGATGTGAAATACACCCACATCTGTCTTCTGGAGTTCGATAATTCGACTTCTAAGAGAGCAATCCACAGTGATATTGTGGAGTACTACAGGATGAAGGAGGTGTGCCAGATGAAAGTCTTCACTAACTAAGGAATTGCAATGGGCCTTTCTGCTTAAGGCATCAGCAACAACATTTGCCTTACCAGGATGGTAGTGCACTTGAAGGTTGTAGTCTTTGATCAATTCTAACCATCGTCGTTGACGCATATTCAACTCGGGTTGAGTAAAAATGTACTTGAGGCTTTTATGGTCAGTGTAGATGTTGCACACATTGCCCAGCAAGTAATGTCTCCAAATCTTCAGGGCATGAACAACTGCGGCTAGTTCTAAGTCATGGGTAGGATAGTTGACTTCATGCTTTCGAAGCTGGCGTGAAGCATAAGCAATTACTCGGCCTTCCTGCATAAGAACACACCCCAGACCGGTGCCACATGCGTCACAGTAGACATCAAAAGGCTTCTCGATGTCAGGTTGTGCCAATATAGGAGCAGAGGTTAGTAAGGTCCGCAAAGTGTGGAAAGCCTCTTCACACTTCGGAGTCCACACAAACTTCTCATCCTTTTGCAGTAGTCGAGTCATGGGCTTGGCGATTTTTGAGAAATCTAGGATAAAGCGACGATAATAGCCAGCCAATCCCAGGAAACTTCGGACTTCTATGACCGTAGTAGGTGCCTTCCACTCAAGGACTTCTTGCACCTTAGTAGGGTAAACCAAAATTCCATCACCAGATAATACATGACCTAGAAAAGGTATCTTGTTCAACCAGAACTCGCACTTGCTGAACTTAGCATAAAGCTGGTTGTCACGTAACCGAGTTAAAACAATTCTTAGATGTTCAGCATGCTCTTCTTCATTCTGAGAATATACCAGGATATCATCAATGAACACGACGACAAATTTGTCCAATTCCGGCATGAATACAGAATTCATCAGGTACATAAAGTGTGCCGGAGCATTTGTCAACCCAAATGACATGACGAGGTATTCGAACAAGCCATAACGAGTAGAGAAAGCTGTCTTTGGTATATCTTCAGGATGAATTTTGATCTGATGGTAGCCAGACCTCAAATCGATCTTGGAGAATACCTTAGCTTTAGAGAGCTGATCGAACAGAATATTGATGCGAGGAAGAGGGTATTTGTTCTTGATAGTAACAGCATTAAGGGGGCGATAATCCACGCACATGCGTAGAGATTCGTCCTTCTTCTTCACAAATATAGCTGGACAACCCCAAGGAGAAGAACTAGGCCGAATCAACCCTTTCTTCAATAGCTCATTCAACTAACTCTTCAGCTCAGCCAACTCATTGGGCGGCATTCTATAGGGCCTTCGAGAAATAGGAGCCATACCCGGAATGAGTTCTATCTTGAATTCTACATCACGGTCCGGAGGTAATCCAGGCAAGTCATTAGGAAAGACATCTGGAAACTCACAGACAACTGGTAGATCCTTAATGGCTTTGGCTAGGGTAACATTGGCTGTATTGTGGATAGAGATATCACGAGGTAACTGCACTAGAAAACCTTTCTTATCCACAGGATCCCTCAACATTACCACACGGGTTGAGGTATCGATTAACACTCCATTCCCGCTCATCCACTTCATTCCTAGGATTATATCAATTCCTACCCCCGGTAGAACTACAAGATCCGTACGGAACTCTCGATCTCCAATCTCAAGCTTTACATCTTTAACTACTTGGTTAGTCAGGATATTATTTCCAGCAGCACTAATACAATACCCACCCTTGACAATTGTAACCACATTCATATTATGCTCAGATGCAAAAGTAGAACTCACAAAGGAGTGCAAAGCACCCGAATCAAAGAGCACAACTGCAGGGTGATTATTAACAAGGAACTTACCATCGGTGACCACTTCACCAGCAGGAATTTCCTCCACTGTAGTATAGTGAACACGCCCCTGACGGACGTTTCCTTAAGCATTCTTGGGAGGATGGGGACATCTATTTGCCCAATGACCAGGCTGGTTACAGTTCCAGCACGGCCTGTTTGCTGGTGGAACATTGGAGCTACCCTGCCCAGAGGTATTCTTTGGCAAGGAAATTGTATACCCCTTGCGGAAACCGGTTTTAGCTTGGTTCTTCTTCTGAGGTGGGCGGTACCGGACATTAGCATTGGGTGGACGGTACGGGGCCTTAGATACCATTGGAGCCTTGGACTGGGAAGCACCAGCCTCAAAGTTCCTTTTACGGTTCTTGGAAGCAGCATATATCTTGTCATTGTTCTCCTGAGTTAGAGTGTCACTGATAAACTCATTGAAGGTGACACACTTGCAGTTGCCCATTGACTTCATTAGTTTTGGGGAAAGTCCCCTCTTGAAGCTAGCTATTCTCTTGGCGTCAGTATCAACGAACTCAGGAGCATATCTTGCCAGGTTGTTGAATGCCTAGAGGTACTCATTGAGACTCTTATTGCCTTGGGTGAGCTTCATAAACTCAGTATGCTTAATGGCCATGAGACCAGGAGGGATAAAGTGTCCCCTGAAGGCTGCCTGGAACTGGTTCCAAACGATCTCAACGTTAGCAGGGAAGGTGGTCCTGTGATGGGTCCACCAGATGCCTGCAGGGCCTTGGAGCTGGTGTCCTACATACGAAGCCTTCATGCCTTCAGTCAAACGGAGCAATCCAAACCTTTGCTCTATCGTGCTCAACCATTCATCAGCTTGTAATGGTTCTTCTGCCTCATGAAAGATAGGATGCTTTGTATCCATGAAGTCCTTAAAGCTGCTGTACTGGTTCGGCTTGGGTCCTTGGCGGACATGACGATCCTCACGGTTAGCCATCTGACGCATAGCCTCAGCTAACATGCGCTGACTTTCCACAACTGTCTGCATTAGCTCAGCTGGGGTGGGCGGTGGAGGAGGTGGTTGTTCCTCATCTCCCATGCTACGACCGCAACGAAGGTTATAAGCCATCTGCAAAAGGTATAGCCAATGAGCACTGACGATGTGGAAATTTTTGTAGATGAATTATATAATTATGCCAAACTGATTCCATTGGAGAGAATGCATTTCTATAATCGATAGAGGCACAATCATTCATCACAATCACACAACTCATCAAGCACATTAATTGACACATAAATGCGATGAACTTAACCAACAACGAGATCCATAGACCGCAAAGACGAAATTCAGCAAAAGCTCACATACGTGGAGCACAACACGTTCGATAGGTTACATCCAAACCAGTGGTTCCAAACTTACATCAAGGTAACATAGGGTTCGATATTACATCCCAACGATTAACTTGTCCATGCATGAGGATCAACAAAAGACTAGATCTAGCGCATTAGCTAAGTAGTAAGCTAAACTACGCATCGTCCTCGGAGTCAGTGTCGAAGATCTCTCCTCCATCTTCATCACTAGCAGGCTCTAACTCCTCATCTTCCTCCTCAGCAGGTGGAACGTCCTCAGGTCCATTGACCTCCATGTCATCATCACCCTCGGCCATGATGACACCAGAACCCATCTGTCGCGCTCTCAACACATTCTCTTCGTGCCAGGCTTCATTCCGTTGGTTCATCATGTGAATCAACATACGTTCACAGTTGCGGTGAGCAACTGTCAACCTCTGAACCTCAAGGGTCTCTTGGTCCCTTTCCTGTGTTACTTGCTCCAAATGGTGCTGAGCTGCATTCCTCTCAGCAGTCACCCGGGCCAGCTCTGTCCTTAGCCTTTCCGCCTCCGTAGGCTCAGGACGGGGCTCACGAGGAGCTAACCAGTGACGAGGCACCCTACCTCCAGCGGACTTGCGAGTAGTGAGTTTCGTGCGCGCCATCTGTAGCCAAAAAGTTGCAACGTAAGGGGAGGATCATTTAAGGAATACGAAATTTAATTAGTCGGGACAATCAAATTTTTAAGGGAGGGGATAATGCTAGAAATGCCATGTATGCTTGAACATGATGCATGCACGATCCATACGTCCTCACAAACCTAGAAAAATTTAAAGGCTAGCGAAATATACGGTGGCATACATACGTTCTCTCATACACGGTAGCTAGTCGATCTACAACGATACGTTGTTAGTGTACCTGCAGAAAAATTCATTTCAGCCCAATAATTTTCCCAAAAAGCATAGAAAACAAGCAGTAAACTAAATACTTTCATACATACATCCCCTGATGCATATATTCTAGTATCACAGCTACCCATCAGAGATACCCACATTTAAGTACTCTCATAGATACATGATCGAACATGTAAGTATGCGAGCAACCACAACTACTCTCCCCTAGACCGACAGTTGGACGGTCATGCTCTCACAACTCTCCACTTACCAGAGCGTAGAGGTATTTGGATCCATACATTACCACCCAAGCGGATGGCATCCATACAATAGCACGCCGTATGGACGACGAAACAGAAACAAGCAGGAACCCCCAAGTTAGTACTTTAATAAGCCACCTAAGAGTCCTTATTTGGGCATAAGGGATATGACCACTGGCAATACTTAGTATTTAATTTAGGATTTTTACAAATACTTTTGTTTTAAATACACAAATGACATATTTAGTGTCGAATCTTGCTCTGATGCCAGCTGTAACGGAACCGACCAAATCATAAGAACGTAAGTACAAAAACAATCACCGAAGCGATCAAATTCCTGTACTTAAGCTCCCATAATCCCGGTAGTCTGGAAATCACGAAGGATTTCAACCAACTCTCGACATACAAACCAAGATCGTAGTGATTCAACACAACACATCATCCGTTACAACATTTCATAAGTAGCATTCGGATTACATCCATCAGAGTTAAATAGAATATTACAAACCAAGTTTGAGTGTGCGGAAGCAACATAGTTTGGTACAAAACATCATAGTTTTCAATTACATTGCCAGGTCTGAGTCGTGTCCCACAAAAGCATTATCAGGTACGAGAACTAGTAGAGACCGCGCCCAACGGTCTAGTCTTCATCCCCAGCTGGGAGAAGGCAGTACTTGCAGCAACCAAAGTAGAACTGGTCATCTGCAACAGGTGGGAGATAAACCCTAAGTACGAGAAGGTACTCAGCTAGACTTACCCGTCAAAACTAGAAATAAAAGACACCAAGGATCATGCAAGGCTTTTCAGGTGGGCTAGCTTGACACAGTTGCATAAAAGAGCTTATGATTATAGTAACCAATTTAAACTTAGCATCAAGCTTATCATTATTTACCTGTCCACTAGATTAGCACCTGTACTAGAGCACTCACTTATTAGGAGCAAACAATATTAACCATAGCAGGTGTAATAAGGCTGTCATCATCATATCATCATTTCCGAACCATTAAGTTATTAAGTATATCTACATTGGAGATAAGCCCGCCAAGTTCTCACTAACCGGGAGAGACGGCGACTCGAATCGAATTACAACTCAGCTGAGGGGGTATTCCTAACTCTCACCCTGGCATACTTAGCAAGGGTAGCCGTGGGTTACCTTTGGTACATCTCAGGAACCAAATCCGCGGGTTCGATCAGCGCCAACACTCTCAGGGATTACCCTTCTGCCAGGACGATCAGGACTTTTAAATCACCTGCCCTTGGACTCACGCCTACGGCTCCCTTCCGAGGCGCACTTTATACTTATCGACTCCCGACTTGAGGTGAGCTACTCGGCTTCATGGTCGGTCTCCAGACCCGGCCAACTAAGAGAGAGGCATGCGTTCAACATGAATAGGAAAGGCTCCAAGAATTAGTCCTTAAGCGACACAGACGGAGTCACTACAAACCGGCAAGCCTCCGTCCGGTCTTCATTTCAAATTAAGACTGGTTCTTTTCCACGATAGCAAATATAGCCAACCGTGCCACATGTATCTTCCTATATCTCGCAGGTGACAGGAAATCACCCGACTTCTACCACGTTTAAGCAGGACTAAGCACTACTCGAGCCTGAGCTACATAGGATTTAGGGTAACAATATCTGGACAAGGAATGGGTAACCAATGCAGCAATGGTTTGCATCCAACACCTAAACTTAATGCAACAATATATATATATTTAACAATAATACTGTAACTGCATTTCGGAAATTAGGAGGCTTAATATGCTCCGGGGCTTGCCTTTCACAAAGTTGCAAGGACGGTGGTCCGGGCACTCAACGGCGACCTCGTCTAGCACTTCTCCTGAAGGCTGCTCCTCCTGAATCTCCGGTGTCGGCTGCTGCGGCTCGCTTAGTTCCTCGAATTCTAGCAGGGTTACTCCTTCCGGTACACCTATTGCATGCCGATGCAAAAGATAAATATCATGGATGCATAAGGAATGACATGATGCTCATGATGAATGAATCACAGTGAGTGTTTACGAAAGCATCACTGGACACTCGTTTACCGAGTAATTAGCTCTATTCAAATCACTTTAAGCATGTATCCAACTTAACTTAATAACAAGAGCAACTTACCTAACTTGCATAACCTAAGATAAAGATGCTCATCTTTAGTTAAAGGCCTAACACCTAGGAACATTTCCACAAACTTAGAACTAGTAAATACATACTTAAAATTATAGTTAAAGCTTCATATGCAAACAAGTAGTCACTTAATTCAATCATAACCAGAGTTCTATAAATCCAAATGACTTGCAAGAGGACATTCTGGAAAGCTCATGAAATTCTCTACAATTCATTTGTAAACATCAAGGCATGATTCTTAAGTAACCAAATCAAATTCCAGTAAACCTAGAATCTGTCCCGCAATGGCAGGGTTGCGAACTTAATTATTTAATGATGATGCAAAAGCATAATTTGATCAACCCAAGTTTACCAACTTGTTTTTCATACCCAAGAAACATTAGAAAGTATAGTGCCAACTTCTAAATAATTTATTTAATATCCTTTTCCAATTTATTTAGTTAATTAGGTGATTTTAAGCAATATATAGTAAAACTATTCATAAAAATCTACAAACATTACAGTAGCTATCTCATACTGCACATAGACTACCATAAAAATTTCAAAGCCATTGGGCAAACATAACTTGCTGTATCTAAAATAACAGATGACATGTCTATTTCTAGCATAATTAGGAAACCTTATTAAAAAGTGTCAAGCAACAGATTTCCCATTTTTCCTAGCATCATTCTAGCATAAGCATAGCACTCATCAAATTTCACCTTCACTGGATCTATAGAAAAATTATGAAAATTCACACAAGATCCACCCATTAATAAAAGGAAATTCTATAACTTAAAAACTACACATGCACTAGCTCTGAAATTTAAACCAGGGCTTCTAACAAGCAATAATAGACTGCCCACAAAATTTCATAATTTTTGGACCACAGGAACTCAAGATAAAATTCAAACAAGTTTACATGCATCTAAAAACACATTTCAAAGTCCTATTTAAATCATCAAAAATTTCTAAAACATGTGCTCATATAATATTTTTGTTAAATACTAGACATGACCAGGAACTCAACAAAATTAGAACCACATCATTTGGATCTATATACTAGGAGCTACATATTTTTGAATAACAACACAATTCTGTGAAATAATAAAGCAAAGCAAAATACGAAACAAAACTCGGCCATACTCGGGCCAGCCCAAGGAACGGTGGCCCATGAGTCACGCACTGGCGCGGCCCAACGCGACGCGGCCCACGCTGGGCTCCCACCTGAGCCTCGGCGGCTGACAGGGAGGGCCCGCGCGTCAGCGAGGGAAACAGGGGAAAGGAGCGGACGGCGGCGTAGTTCACCGCCGGTGGCTCCTCCGGCGAGACCATCTACGCTACGACGTTCGCCTTGATCATGCGCATCTAGTGGTGACCTCAATCGGTGCTAGGGTAGTGGCTAGAGGGGTCGGCGACTGACACGGCGGCGCACAGCCACGGCACGGTCGGCTCCGGCGAACTGACGGCGACACAGCCCCTAACGTGACTCTACGAGCTTTGGTGGTGTTCCTATGACCTAGCGCGAGGCAGAGGAGGGGATGGGACGGTGCGAGGACAGCTGGCTGCGTGGAGCGCCAACTCCGGCGAACTCCTGCCATGGCTGCGGTGGGGGAGAATGGCGAATACGCCCTTACCAAAGCACGATCAACCTGGCTGAGGGGTGGGGGTGGCAGAGGGGATCACGGCGAGGCTATGAGCGGGATGGCCATCGCATTTTTGCAGTGGCGAGCAAGCGGGGCGAAGGCGGAGCAATGGCGGGCGGCTGCGGACCTGACGCTGCGCGCGGAGGAAATGCAAATGAAGCAGCGACTCGATGGGCAGGCGCTGGGGTGGCTTCAAGATGCGGCTACGACGCCAGGACGTCCACGGCGCGTGGCCTGCGCGACAGAAGGCCGGCGACGAGTGGCGGACACGTGGCGTCAAGCCTCTGAGCCGGTCGGCCACGGCGACTGACCGTTTTCTAAAAACAAACGCGATTCAGTGTTCATCGACGATGACTGACAGCACGTATTCGACGATCATCAACTCCTAATCCGTGGTGATCTAGACCATGCCATAGTTAACAAAGTTGCTCATCTACACGTGAACTACAACTCTTTCCACTGGAGCTCAAGCTGGTTTGGCTCGGTTAGGGAGATACATGGCTCCAAACATGGGTACCCGAAACTGTACTTCACTTTAGGACTTAGAAAAATTTGCTAAGTATGAAATCAGCATGTACTTCTGACTTGTGGGCCATGTTTGAGCATGTTCTAGCCATTTTCATGAGTTGGTCATAAAACAACTTTTGTTCCTTGATAAATTAGCTACAACTTTTGTAAAGAGTGCACAGCCATGCAAAGTCTCTAGGTTGGACTTTTGAATCAGTCAAACGATGACACTACATGGGTCAATGCAAGTCAAACTTGCACTTGAGGGCATTTTGGTCATTTTGGTCTACATGAACAATGTCCCAACAAGTAACCTAAGTATAGTTAGTGTGTAATAGACCATGATCAACCACTTTACAAAATTGTTATACCACTTCTACTGATCACATGTGATAAAGAAAGTAAAACAAGCAATTCATACATATGTTTCAATACAACGTTTCACATGTTGCATGACCTTGTTGTTATCCTATACTTGTCACATTACTACCATATTGCCATGTTTCCAAGTATGAGAGTTTCATGTTACATTCACATGTTTCCCTACTACCATTCTAAGCAATCAAGCATGAAACACATACAATTTAAAATGTTGCATATGTATGTTTCAGTGATAATGACATGATGACATAGATAATGCACATGGTTATGAAATGACATGCAATTTAGTGGAAGCCTAAACACCTAGGGTGTTATATTCATTACATATACTTCTACCATGCTTAAACTACATGCGTGGTGGACACTGGTGTTAACTGGACCATGGGGAGAGTGCTGCGTGTGTGACTTAGGTGTGTGGAGGGTGAGGGTTGTGTTGACCAAGTTGGAGTATACGACAAGCCTGGGGCAAGTCTTGCTATGGGATGCTACCTGGGCACCCCTAGAAATGAATACCTATGGTGGGTAAATGGTATATGAGGCGGACCTGGGTGTGAACCTGTGACAGGTGGAGCCCGGGTTGGAGGTGCTGTGGTGGCACGGTAAATGGAAACCCTGATGGAGACATTCTGGCTTGGTCACCCCTAAGGACTTACTAGTACTCAGATTCACTGGGAAGCCTTACGTACCACTCGCCCTATATGGTGCGGGTCGGCTGGACTACTTGGTAGGATATTGCCACTACTGCTAGGTTGATAGCGGATAGTGTAAGAAGGTACGGGGCGCGGTGGATTCCCCCCACACCCTTCCGAGACTTCATGGAGACCTTGTGGACCCAGCTCATGACTCACAGTTTCAGCCACCCCAGACTTGACTTGGGGTGAACCAGGGCTGAATGGTAGAGTGGCATTATCCTAGGCTAGCAAGCGGCCGAAATCAGCCTAGTTGACGACGGTCAGTGAGGAAGGCAGATCTTGTGGTTATGTAAAACCTCTGCAGAGTGTATGGTTGATCGATCGATACATGTGCCGACTTGTCGGCTATGGACCTTTCCTGGGTTTCGCTTAAACTAGATAGTGAGATGAGTCCTTCTTTTCTTTCCCCCGTGAGAGAGAGTCGGTCGTAGCCAGGGGCTACGGGCCTTGAGACAGTGCCGAGAGGGAGTTGGCCTGTCGACTGAGTGATGGTATGGTATGGTGATGATGGAGATGGTGGTATATAGATCCCAGGATCGAAACCTAGCTCGAAAAAGGGAATGGAGTGGAATGTGTGTGGGAATGGTGTTAAAACTTGACAAACTATTACTATTTACTTGATATGCTATTGCATAGGAAACCCCAGCTTTATAGGTTCCTTTGACTATGTCCCACTTGCATCCAATTACCACAAAGCAATGCTCATAGGGATGGGAGTGGCCAGTACAAATCGTACTGATAAATTTTGGCACACAGGTTCTGCTGGGGAGTATAGCTCCGAGGAGTTTGACGGATGAGGGGTTCGTGCCTACGCTCGAGTTTGGCGATCTTATCTTCAAGCTGTTCTGAATGAATGCTACTTTTGATTCCGCCAATGCGGCGATGTAATAAATTATGTAATTCTGCACTATTTGTACTCTGATATTATCATTGTATGGATGTGATATTCGACTAGAATTTGGGTAATATGATCTACAATGGTCTTATTACACTTCGACGCTATGGATTTTCCTTCGTGGAAATCAGGGTTGTTTCAGTTGGTATTAGAGCCAGACTTGACCATAGGATGAAACCCTCAGAAATGGACGATAGAATAGGACGTGGACAACCCTTCTTTCGGTTATATGCCGACCCTGCATTTACTTTTATGCAAGGCTTATCTATTTATTGACCTGCTAACACCTATCCCCTTGAAACATGCAGATGGCAACGAACGTCGATTGGCCGCCTCTAGGACTGCTACCTATGGACCACGCCAAGCTTACCTTCAACCTACGTGAGCTCGAGGGTTTTGCACAGACCCTCTGCCGAGTTCTCATCATGTTAGGTGTCCCCGATGAGCTTGTCAAGGTCACCTGCACCGGGAAGCCAGCTAAGGAGGGAGGAATTAAAGGACCGATTGTCACCTCAGTGGAGTTCCCAGCTAGCACTACCTTACCTTCTGTCCCAGCTTTCACCGAGTTGACTATAGAGGACACAGTCGAGGAGGGACTGCAGGCTATCTCACACAAGGCACTTCGCAGAATGATGAGGGACCACTACGAGCACCTGAAGACGACAGAGTTCCGTCTACTTCCCCAGGCCCTCGACCTCAGCCTTACCCCTAGTGAGTAGAGTTTTGCAGCAGGCAGAGTTATCCTTGCCGAGGAGGATAGATGCCTTTGTGTCTCAGCTATTCACTTGCTGGAGCAAGACAAGTACGTGACCTAGCTGGACCAGAGGAGACGTTAGGACTAGGCCCTTTAGTGGGAGTACCAGGAGTGAGACTCGCAGGGAGCATAGAAGTGAGTTAGCCTACTGGAGACAGTTGCCAAGCTACAGGACGAGCTCAACCGTCGTGAGGAAGCCCACAGAGCCAAGGTCGCTGACTTACAGGACAAAGCAGCCAACCTAGGCAACAGGAACTACTACCTCGACAGCAAGGTCTTGGAGTTGCAGAGAGAGTTGGATGACAAGAAGGCCGAATTCAACCGTAGAGGAGACAGAGAGAGATCCAAGGGGATTGACATGCTGAAGATCCAATCTCAGAATAAGACCCTGACTCAGGAGCTAGAGGAGTTCAGAAAGAAGGTCGTTCGCAACTAGGGTCACCTAATCAAGGCGCTTAGGCAGACCGAGTACCTCCAAGACAAGTGTGAGAGGACATGGCAGGCTTGGCAGAAGTCTGACAGGAAGCGCCTTAGGGAGATGAAGGGTATGTGGGATCAGCTACCCAAGGAAATTCGCAGCAAGACGAAGCCTAGGATAGAGGAGTTTGAGTTAGCCCCGACTCACCTCAACCTAGACGCCTGCCCTACCCTACCTGGAGCCAAGCCTACTGAGGAGCTCGCCGAGGCCTTGAAGTACGTGTCCTGACTTCACAAGTCTGACGAGGAGATCGAGATCGAGAACAGTCGTATCCCAGCTGTGGTGTACGAGTTAGAGTAGATGACCCTGCATGGTCATGAGATATGTCAGTAGCTTCCATGAGTTGTACCCCATGATGTACCCCTTATGAGATGTATTATGAGACGCTATGCGTAGTACGATTCTCGCACATCTTCAAGTGTAGCTACTGGAGATGATGCTATGTAATAAAACCCATGTAATGAATGTTTTGGATCTTATTGCATCTTATGGATCTTATTGCTTCTTTGTAATGAGTGTTGGATAGTGTAAATGTTTTCTTTAAATCATCGAAATCATGTAATCATGTTGAATTATAAGCACTTTTGACACAAGCACTAAATTCTCTATGATCCGTGTTGCAGATGTCGAACCGCCGATCAAATCGCCTAATGAACCATGGACGTGCGCCCACCCCTGAACCAGTTGAACCAAATGGGGGACGTGGTGGCAACAACCGTGGCCGTGGCCGTGGCCGTGGACATGGAGGGATACCCTTCCACCTGGAGAATACCCTGCCGCTTGAGGAGAACATTCCACCACCACCACCACCGAACCTGGCAGAAGTGATGGCACAACAGACCCAGCTTCTTGCAGCTCTTGTTGAAGGAGCAAACCATCGCCAGGGAGGTCAGCAGAATGACTTCCAAAGGAAGCTAGAGGGATTTTTGAAGCTAAGGCCACCTACCTATGATGGCACCGACCCTGACCCGCTTGTAGCCGATGACTGGCTCAAGGAGATGGAGAAGAAGCTTGACCTCACTACTTTCATCGATGATGAGTGTGTTGGAGCAGCCACACACCAGCTTACAGGTGCAGCATGCGCCTGGTGGGATAGTTTCAGTGATTCCCATGAGGACCCTGCCCACATCTCGTGGGATGAGTTCGCTGAAGCATTCACTGAGTACCACATTCCCAAGGGTATCATGGAGGCCAAAGCCGAGGAGTTCCGCAACATCAAGATGGGAAAGGACAGGGTGACTGAGTACACTACTCGTTTCACTAACCTTCTGCGCTATGCGCCTTCCTATGTTGTGAACTCTGAGAAGGAGAAGCTATACTATTACCGCAAGGGACTTAACCCGCACATCAAGTTGAAGTTTGGCGGTATTGAGAGCAACACATTGCGTGCTCTGGTGGATCGCTGCATCCAGATTGAGAAGGACCGTGCTGAAGCTGGAGAAGAGTACAAGGAGAGGAAGCGTAAGCCTGAGGAGTCTCCCCGTGGTCGTGATCGCAAGAGGTTCTGCAGAGATGCACCATCTAGGGAACGCTCTCGCCACAACAGGGATGACAACCCTGGATCGAGTAGGGGAAGTGGAGGCTACACTGCCAAATACTCCCGCCCTGCTTAGGATCGCTACAACTAGGACCGTTATACATAGGACCGCAACTATCAGGATCGTTTCAATCGTCCCCACTCAGCGAATGAACACCCAACATAGAACCGCTCCGCACCAAGCACTGGAAACCGGAAGGCAACCGCGCCAACCCCTACAGGCGGTACACCTTTCACCTGTTTTGCTTGTGGCCAACTAGGTCACAAAGCCACTGAGTGCCCTCAGAACTCAGCTGCTCAGAAGTCTCAGCCCAAGGGATCTGCTACTCGTGGATGTCTCAACCATCTGGACGCCGAGGAAGCACAGACTGCCCCTGATGTGGTGTACGGTATGTTTTTAGTTAATGGCAATACTGCATCAGTTTTATTCGACTCTGGAGCAACTTGTTCATACATATCATCCAAGTTTGCACGAGAGCACAACCTGCCTATAACCCCACGTGAAAAGCCTATCATCACCAGCTCACCTTTAGGAGACCTAAAATGCACCCACATCTGTAAGGGAGTGAGTCTTACCATTGAGGGTCTTATCTTTAAAGCTGACCTAACCCTTTTACCTTCCACGAACCTAGATGTCATCCTAGGTATGGATTGGTTAACCATTCACCGAGGTATCATATCATGTTCACCTAGATATGTCCAAGCGACCCACCCATCAGGCCAAGTCATTAGATGTGAACCCCAGTCTAGAAAGTCCACCTCTATCCTATGTGCCCTTAAGGCAAGTTCAGAATCACAAAGAGAGGAGAAGACAGTTCATGATGTGCCAGTAGTCAAAGACTATCCCGATGTATTCCCTGAAGAATTACCGGGTATGCCACCAGACCGTGATGTAGAGTTCATCATTGATCTGTTGCTAGGAACATGACCCATTACCAAGAGACCCTATCGCATGTCAGTTGATGAACTGGCCGAGCTCAAGAAATAGCTTGATGAGCTCATCTTGAAGGGATATATCAGACCCAGTGCTTCACCCTGGGGATCCCCTGTTCTATTTGTCAAGAAGAAGGATGGCTCAATGAGAATGTGCATTGACTACCGGAACTTGAATGCAGTCACCATCAAGAACAAGTACCCCCTACCAAGGATTGATGATCTGCTTGATCAGCTTCGAGGTGCCAAGTATTTCTCCAAGATTGATCTCAGATCTGGCTATCATCAGATGAAGATTCGAGAAAGTGATATCCCGAAGACCGCTTTTGTGACTAGGTATGGGCAGTTTGAGTTCACTGTGGTGTCCTTTGGACTCACGAATGCTCCCGCATATTTCATGAACATGATGAATAAGGTTTTCATGGATGAACTGGATAAGTTCGTGGTGATATTCATTGATGACATCCTTGTCTATTCATCCACCGCTGAAGAACATGAACATTATCTGAGAACCATGCTTGAGAAATTGGCCCAACATCAGCTCTATGCAAAGTTCAGTAAATGTGAGTTTTGGCTACAGGAAGTTGCCTTCTTAGGCCATGTACTATCAGCTGAAGGTGTCACAGTTGACCCAGCCAAGATTGAAGCTGTGAAAGAGTGGGATCAACCCCGTAATGTGACAGAAATCAAAAGTTTCTTGGGATTGGCTGGATATTATCGCCGATTCATCGAAAACTTCTCCAAGATAGCCCGTCCAATGACCAATCTTCTGAAGAAGACCAAGGAGTTTGAATGGACGCCCGAGTGCGAACAAAGCTTCCAGGAATTGAAATAGAAGCTTACCACAACTCCTGTGCTATCATTGCCTGATATCGGCAAAGATTTCGTGGTTTATTGTGATGCATCCCGTCAAGGACTTGATTGTGTATTGATGCAAGATGGAAGAGTAATAGCTTATGCTTCTTGACAGTTGAAAGAGCACGAGAACCGTTACCCTACCCATGATCTCGAGTTAGCAGCAGTTGTGCATGCCTTGAAGATCTGGAGACACTACTTGATAGGCAACAAGTGTGACATCTACACCGATCACAAGAGCTTGAAGTACTTTTTCACTCAAGAAGATTTGAATATGAGGCAACGCCGATGGCTTGAGTTGATCAAGGACTATGACCTGGAAATTCACTATCATCCGGGAAAAGCTAATATAGTCGCAGATGCTCTTAGTCGCAAGAGTTACTGTCACACCTTGATCACTGAATCAGTACCACTTGAGCTCAAGGGAGAGATTGATGATTTCCAACTAGAGATACTACCGCATGGCTTGCTGAATGAGCTCCGCATACAGTATGATCTCACAGATCGCATCCGTCAAGCTCAGAAAAGCTATGAAGAGATTGAGTATCTCCGTGGTCTGATGAAACTAGGCTACAAGACCAACCACCAAGAAGATGAACAAGGAACCATCTGGTTCAAGAACATAATCTGTGTTCCATCTGACCTAGTACTATGAGAGGAAATTTTGTCGGAAGCTTACGATTCCAAGTACTGTATTCACCCTGGAGGTTCAAAGATGCACCAAGACCTGAAGAAACACTTCTGGTGGAAAGGCATAAAGACGGATATTGCAGGACATGTGGCACGTTGTGACACCTGCAACAGAGTCAAGGCTGAACATCAAAGGCCTGCAGGATTGCTAAAGCCTCTTGACGTTCCCGAGTGGAAATGGGAGAACATATCCATGGATTTCATAGTTGGATTGCCCCATTCACAGAAAGGCAATGATTCCATCTGGGTGATTGTTGATCGCTTGACCAAGATTGCTCACTTTGTACCAGTAAAGACCAAGACCAACGCCAAGAAATTAGTGGATCTATATGTTGAGCATATTCTCAGACTGCATGGAGCTCCCTCTAGTATTGTATCTGATCGTGGTCCTCAATTTGTGTCCCGATTCTGGGAAGCTCTGCATAAGTCCATTGGAACCAAACTTGATTTCAGTACCGCTTACCACCCATAGACAGATGGACAGACAAAACGAGTAAATCATATCTTAGAAGACATGCTTTGCGCTAGTGTACTGAATTACGGCTCTGATTGGGAGAAATGCCTACCCTATGCAGAGTTCTCTTACAACAACAGCTACCAAGCCAGTATCAAGATGACGCCATTTGAAGCTCTGTATGGCAGACCTTGTAAGACACCTTTGATGTGGTCCCAACTGGGAGAAAGATCATTCTTTGACTCCGCTAAGATTCAAGATGCAGAAGAAGGAGTTGCTCAGGTAAGAGAGAATTTGAGAATTGCTCAAAGTCGATACAAGAGCTATGCTGACAAAAGGAGAAGAGAACTTGAGTTCAATGTGGGAGACTTCGTCTATCTCAAAGTATCCCCGCTACGTGGAACTGTCAGATTCCATGTGAAAGGAAAGCTTGCCCCTAGATTTGTTGGCCCATACAAGATTTGCAAGAGGATTGGAAAGCTCGCCTACAAACTCGAGCTACCCGAGGAATTGATGGGTGTACATTCCGTATTCCATGTCTCACAGCTACGCAAGTGTTTGAGAGTGCCCGATGAAGTAATCCCGACTGGTACACTTGACATTCAAGATATACTCGAGTATAAAGAACATCCTATCAGAATTCTGGATAGAGATACCAAAGAGACCCAAAGCAAGACTATTCCTATGTGCAAGATCCAATGGAGCAATCACACAGAGAGAGAAGCAACATGGGAGAAAGAGTCTGACCTTCGGCTACGATATCCGTACCTCTTCGAAGAGTACGTTATGCTTTAATCTCGGGGATGAGATTCTGTTAAGGGGGTAGGACTGTAACAACCCAAAAATCCACACACTGAAAAATACCAACTACAAAATTTTTCTTAGAACAACCATGTGATGATGAGTGTCATGTATAGTAACCCAACCTAAGAGATGCGTTAGGTCTAACCCCAACCCTAGTTAACACATAAGCAAGGCATGTCATTAGTTAATTGTGATTATTTAAAATCTAACTAATAAAGTGTTGCATACATTGATTATTCAAAATGTGATTTGGATTTCCATTTCAGTTATGATATGCTTAACAACTTCAATAAATTAGGTGCACCAATTTAGAATTCAAATTCTAGAACCAAATTCGAATTCAAACAAAAGAGATGAAATGAAAAACAGAAAAAGGAAACGAGGAAGGAGGCCTCACAGCCCAGGCTGCTCGGCTTCGCGGCCCAACCAGCCCAACCGCGCCCACCTTGCACCGGCGCGCACGTACGCAGCCCACGAGCTGGCCCAGCGCGTCGCCCACGCTAGCGCACCTGTCTGCCTCCCTCGCAGCCACTGCCCGCTGGACCCCGCATGTCAGCCACCCTTGTCTACAGTGTCGTCTTCCTCACCCACGCCTCAGCCGCCTATGCGACCGGCGCCCGACAGCTGTGGCAGGGGCGGGCCAGGGGGTCACGCCCGGGGCATGACCCGGTTCCCCCTTGCGCCGTGCCCATGCAACCTCGCACCACCGTCTGATGCGATGCACATGCCTCCACCACACGATGCCATCCGCCCTGGGAGGCATGGTGCTCGGCTATAAAGCCAGCCCGCACGTCGCTCACGCCTGGCGCCCTAGCTTCTTCCTCAGCCTCCGCCGCCGCTGGGTGGCCCAGCAGCCGCACCACACCGAGAGTAGAGGGCCGAGAAGGAGATCGTGAGAGGAGGATCGGAGCCCCCGCGCGGTGCCGAAGTCACCAGAACCGAGGGCGACGCCGTCGTCGTCGTCACGGTCGTGGGTCAGCACTGCACGGCACTGCTTCCGGAGCTACACGGCCGCAACTCAACACTGCACCGCCATCCTCTCTTCCACAGCACCCACGGTGAGCCCCCGATTCTTCCCCTGCTCGCCACTGGACCTTGCTACTCCGGCCATGGCGCTCCATACCGTGAGCGCGTAGGCCAAGGCCATCCCCGGCCTCTAGGCACACCAGCACGGCACACTCACGTTGACCGTGACCATCCTCGAGCCCTTGGACGCTGTAGACCTCTCCAAGTTCCCCGGACGTCGTAGCCGAGCACGCATGCCACGCTCACGACGCCGCTGCCATGGCGCAACCACCACCGGAGCACCCAACCACCGGTCCAAGCACCAGACCACCGTGCCGAGCACCAGACCACCGGCCCGAGCACCCGACCACCGGTCCGAGCACCAGACCACCATGCCGAGCACCCGACCACCGGTCCGAGCACCCGACCACCGGTCTGAGCCCTGACCACCGTGGCCAGTACCGATCAGAGCGCCTGGCGCCTCCTTGACCCACCCGTCCTGTTCGCTGAAGCCATGGGTAACTCACGCGCACGCCGTGACCACCCCGCTGGAGCCCCGTAGTGACCCGCGTGCCTCGCCATCGCCACCATGTCACCATGGTTGCCGGGAAGACCCTACCGGCCACCTGGAAACTGGAAGTCCTGCCCCAAGCTCTGGACACCCTCGCCGTGTCCACACGAAGCCGTAGAAGCCACATCTGCCCAGCACTAGCCACTAGAGGGCCTGCGTGCGCGGCCTCGCCACCGGCGAGCACTGCCGAGCTGCCGTCCGCCGTGGCCAACGCCCTAGAGGACCCCTCGACCTGCCCAACACGCCCGATAGAGCATTGTGGCGCCCATGCGCACCACAGAACCAGCCAATGCCGTTGCACCCACGCCATTCCCGCACGCCGGTTGTGCTTGAGCCGCCGTTCGCCGTGACCAGAGATGTAGGAAGCACCACCCGTTGCCCTGACCCCACAGTTGCAGTCGCCATGGTGCGGGGAGGCTTTTCCCCACCTCAAATGGATGCTTGAGCCATTGTGGGAGCTCGCCGGTGAGCACGTCGCCGGCGGGAGCGCGCCGTGGAAGAAATAGAGGAGAAGGGGCGAGTAGAGCAGCGTAGCCCTGCACCCGGTGCACATGAGCCGAGCCAAAGGGAAATGATGATGGACTCGGTCCACCATGGACCCTACCTTAGGTCCATGGACCGTGAACTTGGGTTCACTGTGAGCCGCGCTCATGCCCACAGCCAGGAAACAAAGCCCAGTAAGAGCCCAACTGCGTCACGTGGCAGCGCCACAGCAAGCCACGTGTCCGGGCAAGCCCGGCCCAGATCTAGCCCGGTCCAGGCCTAGACGAGACCCGGCCCGTATTGACCGTTGACTGGTCAACATTGACCTGGCCCCACATGTCAGTGGCACAGCCACTCTAGACCCACCTGTCAGTGACCCAATAGCCTCTGGCCCCACCTGTCGGAATTGATGATGATGCTGACGTCATGCTGACATCAGCTAGACCCCACCTGTCAGCTCGGAACCGAGACGATGACGTCATGCTGATGTCATCATGCCATGTGGACCAGTCACACCGTGACACGTGTCAGCCCAGGATTAACTCAGCCTTTTTCCATTTTCAAAAATGATTTAAACTTCGGAAATTCATAACTAATTCATACGACCTCAGAAAAATACGAGACCAAGACCAAAATTCATCCAAAATCAAGCTCTACGTAATGAACCCATGTTTGAGTGCATTTGGCTCTTTTGAATTTCCATTGCTTCTTTGTGCTATTCTATAGACGTCGCTAACGCGACTATAATGCGAACGATGCAGACTCGGAGGAGAACCTGATGGAAGAGGACCGTGAGTACCGTGAGGAGAACGGAGATGACTACACTGAAGGTGCCACATCCCACCCAATCTCGTAGCACCTATTACGCATGGCTAACATAGAGCTGCTATCGCTTTACGTTACTACTACAGTCATATTATAATAGGACTTGCATGGTAGTATGCTTGCTTGAAAGCCTTTACCTTGACGCAACCTTACCCCTGCATACCCTGCTATTAGGCTAGACACACGATTACTACTATATATTTCATTACATATACTTCTACCACGCTTATACTACATGCGTGGTGGACACTGGTGTTAACTGGACCATGGGGAGAGTGCTGCATGTGTGACTTGGGTGTGTGGAGGGTGAGGGTTGTGTCGACCAAGTTGGAGTATACGACGAGCCTGGGGCAAGTCTTGCTATGGGATGCTACCTGGGCACCCCTGGAAATGAATACCTGTGGTGGGTAAATGGTATATGAGGCGGACCTGGGTGTGAACCTGTGACGGGTGGAGCCCGGGTTGGAGGTGCTATGGTGGCACGGTAAATGGAAACCCTGATGGAGACATTCTGGCTTGGTCACCCCTAAGGACTTACTAGTACTCAGATTCACTGGGAAGCCTTACGTACCACTCGCCCTATATGGTGCGGGACGGCTGGACTACTTGGTAGGATATTGCCACTACTGCTAGGTTGATAGCGGACAGTGTAAGGAGGTATGGGGCGTGGAGGATTCCCCCCACACCCTTCCGAGACTTCATGGAGACCTTGTGGACCCGGCTCATGACTCATAGTTTCAGCCACCCCAGACTTGACTTGGGGTGAACCAGGGCTAAATGGTAGAGTGGCATTATCCTAGGCTAGCAAGTGGCCGGAATCAGCCTAGCTGACGACGGTCAGCGAGGAAGGCGGATCTTGTGGTTATGTAAAACCTCTACAGAGTGCATGGTTGATCGATCGATACATGTGCCGACTTGTCGGCTATGGACCTTTCTTGGGTTTCGCTTAAACTAGATAGTGAGATGAGTCCTTCTTTTCTTTCCCCCGTGAGAGAGAGTCGGTCGTAGCCAGGGGCTACGGGCCTTGAGACAGTGCCGAGAGGGAGTTGGCCTGTCGACTGAGTGATGGTATGGTATGGTGATGATGGAGATGGTGGTATATCGATCCTAGGATCGAAACCTGGCTCGAAAAAGGGAATGGAGTGGAATGTGTGTGAGAATGGTGTTAAAACTTGACAAACTATTACTATTTACTTGATATGCTATTGCATAGGAAACCCCAACTTTATAGGTTCCTTTGACTATGTCCCACTTGCATCCAATTACCACAAAGCAATGCTCATAGGGATGGGAGTGGCCAGTACAAATCGTACTGATAAATTTTGGCACACAGGTTCTGCTGGGGAGTATAGCTCCGAGGAGTTTGACGGATGAGGGGTTCGTGCCTACGCTCGAGTTTGGCGATCTTATCTTCAAGCTGTTCTGAATGAATGCTACTTTTGATTCCGCCAATGCGGCGATGTAATAAATTATGTAATTCCGCACTATTTGTACTCTGATATTATCGTTGTATGGATGTGATATTCGACTGGAATTTGGGTAATATGATCTACAACGGCAACGGTCTTATTACACTTCGACGTTGTGGATTTCCCTTCGCGGAAATCGGGGTCTTATTACTGATACCATTCTGTAACGTCCCGCCTCCTCGAGGCTAGGCCCGCTTACATCTGGTAGCTTTCCTAGGACATAGACTGCCCTCACAGACCAACACCAGTCTTTTCTGCGCACTTTGTCCTCACTCATGCGCCCCCGGGAAGAACTTCTCGGTCGGTCACCCATCGACCCAGGCCAAGCACGCTTAACCTTGGAGTTCTTACGAGATAGGCTTCCAGAAAAGAAGTTGCAACTTGTTGGTATGAGTATCCTATTAATCCTATTAAGCCCTAGGCCGGGGTGTTACATCCTCACCCCCTTAGGAGACCGACGTCCTCGTCGGTCAACCCCAGGCCAGGAACGTCCCCTCTTGGCCACGTTCGTGTGTCTAGTGCCAGCACATGTGCCATGCTGGGTGACCACTCTGGGTCCACACCAGCCATGCGCACCATGCCTACGCAACTGACACACAAGCTCGTGAAACCGCAAGGGTCAGCTCTGATACCATTATGTAACGTCCCGCCTCCTCAAGGCTAGGCCCGCTTACATCTGGTAGCTTTCCTAGGACATAGACTGCCCTAACAGACCAACACCAGTCTTTTCTGCGCACTTTGTCCTCACTCATGCGCCCTCGGGAAGAACTTCTCGGTCGGTCACCCATCGCTCCAGGCCAAGCACGCTTAACCTTGGAGTTCTTAAGAGATGGGCTTCCAGAAAAGAAGTTGCAACTTATTGGTATGAGTATCCTATTAATCCTATTAAGCCCTAGGCCGGGGTGTTACATCGGCGCCGCCGGTTCAGGCCCTGATGCATCCCCGTGGGAGCTGGCGGGCGTGCCGGCCGGGGTCGTCGCTGACAAGGGCGAGCGCACACGGTTCCGCACTTCCACTCCGATGTGCTCCCCTCCGCCGAGATGGCAGAGCAGGTGAACCGGTCATTGTCACCGCGGTTGCAGCCACCACGCCGCTGCCACACGCAGCCTCTGCTTCGACGCCCGCTTCGTCGAGCTCTACAACGTCCTCTGGGATCGAGTCAACCAAGCAGAACCTCCTACCCTTCGAACGCATGCAAGAAGCTAGCTAGCTGGCATGCCTCCGGAGGCCATGCATCTGGTCTCACCGGCGATGGAAGCACGTCTACATCCAGATCATCCGTCCACCCTCGCTGCAACACCGTTGATTACTATGGGGATTCATCGTTGAAGCCGTAAGACATCATGTTTTTTCATCCATCAACGATGTTCTTACCATGAGATGAAGTCCGATCTGCTTGTTTAGCATGCGCTCCGTCTCCTCACCTCGGCCGGTGCTCTACTCTACCTATGCGCTAGGCTTGCATCGGCGGTGTCCGTGCGCCAAGCCGGCTGTATAGCCCGCGTGCCCGACTGACTGTGCGCGGTGCGCCCTGCGCCTACGGCCAGCGGCCCTAGCACCCTGCGACCGCGCTCGCGCTCGCGGCAGGCAGCCCGCACAACCTCCTAGCTGCAGCCCTGCGCGTCCTCCATGCCCGAGTGCCCGTGGCCTCCCTCGCGCGACCTCCGTGCCCGTCGATGGCGGCCAACCCTGTACGGCCCCTATGTTGGCGACCGGCTGGTCCGGCGACAGGTGACCTAGCCAGCGGCAGCGGCCTTGCTCCAGCCAGTAGCGGAGGAGCTCGTGCGGCTACTGCGGTGTCGGGAGGCTTGGCTGTGGGGCGTGGAGTAGCTTGCGGCCACGGTCTCGACAGTGTGCTCCAGCAAAGCGGGACGGTGAGAGAGAAAGAAGGGTCTATTTGTAATAAGGATAACTAATGCGAGGGGTTAATTGAAAAATACATGCCATGCTATCATGCCACGTCAGAAAAAAAAATCCACGTGGCTGGCTTAGGCCTGCGGTGCACCGTTTAACAAGTTTATGAACCAAAAATGCATTTTCGAAGTTCATGGACCTATATGGCACATGCATACAAGTTCGAGGGCCTCTGGTGCATTTAACTCATTCTCCCTTATGGAAATATGTGAACAAACCATCAGATCATCCATAATTACATTCCAGAATACCTGATAAAACTCTGGAGAAAAGCAGAGCCGTATTATGGTTCAATTGGAAAATTGCACCTCAAATCTCCTCCTCCGTAAACTCAGCAACCAAGAGATCATTTTCCTCAGCTGTAACTTGAGGGATGTCATCACGGTATGACTCATCCATCACTAAATTGTTATGATCAGATGGCCCTAATATTTTTTATAGTAAGTGGTGATATAATTTTTAAGCTCAGCGTCACCGTGAATTAAACCTTCCTCCTGCTCCAGCCTAAATATCCTAGTTTTCCTGTGTTTCCCATTTGCTACTTACTAAAAATATTTTGTATTGGCATCCCCTTCTAATAAATTCTTTACTTTAGCAAGTTGGTACCATTTTATTTCGACCTCTCATAGAAGTTCGGACAATCTTTCATTCAAGACATACTTAAGATCCAATTCATTTTGATCTAACAAAGTTGATTCAACCTTTTTATCCATAAAAAAAAGAAGTATGGTACCCGTTTTATATTTTGTATTTAAAATGAATTAGTTATAAATTTCTAGACATTCAACCATATTTTTATTGTTTTTATGCAAAACCACCTTTGAAACCCATCGAGGACCAAAGTTGACTGGTTTTTTATAGTTCTATTGTCAAAGATGTCCTATTTGGAATTTAATGGCCAAAATCAGAGTTGGGTAATAGTTTGATGGCTAAAAGTAGACTTCTTATGTGGAGAAGAGTGAGCTTCATTGACGATGTGTCTATATGAATTTTGGTAATGATCAACGGGAATTCACTAACTCATAATTTTGATAATGATAAATGAGAACCCACTATCTCACGGACTAATGGGCTATTGACTAACCAAAGTACTTATAAGTAGAGTCCTATTTATGAAACATTGGTAACCATTGATCAGACATTGGTAAAACCAAAACAAATAGTTTCAGGATAGTGACTAAATCATAACAAATTAAAGATAACAAAACAAAGAGACAAATAAACAGAGTTTAACAGAACATAGATCTTCATCCAGTGCAACATCGCTTTAGTTTAGCGGAGTAACTACTTTATTACTCCCTCCATTTTTAAACATACTATGTTTAGGACAAGCTAATTAGTTTATTTTTAAACAAATTAGCTTCTCCTAAACATCATACATTTAAAAATGGAGAGAGTACATAGATTATTCAAAGCTGGTTTAACTTCAGGAGGAAACTCATGAGCCCTTTTCTCTCTCTTATTCTCCGGCTACTAACTACTATTACTGCACCGTTGCACTCCACGAATTACTCGCGGCCATTGTTGAAATCCCCAGTGCTGTCCATGAACAAATAATCATCCAGGACGTCAAGGTTGTCATCAGCACCGCCGATCAGCGAGGTCCCTGCAACATCGCCGGCGGTCCCGCCAGCTGCGCCACCCTGCTGGTAGTCTACGCCGGCCTCGTACACGGGAGCATCATCCAGCCCCAGGAGAGCTTCCAGTGGGAACATGGTGTTGTCGTACTGATCAGGAGAAAGCATTGCCTCGAGCTCGAGGCCAGGGTTCCCATCCATCGCCGCGCCAGGTCCCGGAGACCCCATGAGCGATGCACTGATGGCTTCCAGCGCTCCTGGTGCAAGCTGATCACCATCTGGCGCCGCGGCGAGATCCTGAAGCGCCGTGAACGATGCATCGTCGTTGGCGTTGCTGAAAAATGCTCCTTCTGCCATTGTCAGCTCCTTCACATTCGAAGCCATTTTAAGAATCTGATTAGAGGGCATGAGTGATGTGCTGTAGGTGCTGAAGTCGTCGCCATTGTTGAGTACTTCTTGTCTGGCTGCTGCTGCATGTTTTGGTGCCACACCGTGACCAACATGCTGAGGCGCCACGGCTGCTGCAGCGCTGTAGTTGATGTAGCTGTTGGTGTTGAGTGCGCCCGTGGCTTCTGCCCTATTTGCTGCCAATCCTGCCATCACACCGTGACCAATTTGCTGCGGCTGAGGCGCCATGAGTGCGCTAGAGCTGTCGCTGTACATTGCTGCTGTAGCTGCTGCCTTGGCCACCGGTGGATTGGTGGACTCAGAGTACATGGCCATCATGGCTGCGAGCTCGTCGTGGCCATCTGGTTCTGTACCAAGGTTCAGGGTCCGAAGAAGAAAAGTGGCGGCGTTGCTGTGCTCTCCTGCAGCTGCAGCAGAAGCTCCGACGGTTGCGCCACCGACGCTCTCAGTCCCGCTGTATCGCGGCAGCGGCAGGAACGACATGGCCAGCTTCAGCACGGGCGGCGGTGGGCCCTGGTATGGGAACGGCCCGAACATCAGCGGCGGACAAACGTTCTGCTGCTGCTGGTTGCCGTTGCCGCCGCGGGAGAACTCCGGCTCGTATGTGACGGTGGTAGCCATGTGGTTTGCTACTGCCGTCGGCGGTGCGATGTTGCCAAAGGCGACGTTGCCGGCCGCGGGTTGGTTCCAGCGGGGTGGTGTAGCAATGGCCTCGATAGTAGTTGCTGCCGCAGGTTGCTGCTGCTGCTGGCGCACCAAAGGTAGCGCTGCTTTCTGGGTCGCAGGCTACAAAAGAAGAGGAAATATGTACTCGTGTAATGTAACTTTTAGATTGACAATGGAGTAGTAGAATTTTTCAGAAACTAAGACGACACGTACGATAACAACTAACTACAAACTATTCCCACAATCCAGAAATGATAGGAATATTCGATCATAGGAAAAGTCATACAAAATAGATGTTAAGCTATAATTTCTCTTATAGTATATAGTCATTTGCTAAAGAATTAATATCATCTTAGAGTCACTTTGAAGTTTGAACACAAATCTATTGAAGCAAGTTTTATGTTCTAGATTTGCACATAATTTTGATTAATTGTTGGTCAAACTTGATACTTATATGACTGTCTATGAATTTTAAGATCAAACAGGGATGAATTGGACAAATAACCTTTTATATGCGTTTAAGATCAACCAAAATTTAATTGGATAAACTTTCTCCCTTCAGTCAGAAATGAGGATCTAAACCTAAGAAAAAAATAAAATAATTGACAACTTTGAACAGTCCATTTCTAGAAAAAAAAAACATTCACAACCATAAACAGAGTTAGGGTGCATTCGATAGGGATCCAAATTTTCTTAGAAGCATTTTAGATCCAAATTATCCCAATAAATGTTTCATGTGATGAATTAGAATCACTTCGTAAAACCGTTTGGCTAGTAGGCTGAATTTTGATTCATATGAAGATATATATTTTCTTAAAGAATCATATAAATAAAAGTGTGCTTCAAAAACTTCTGAACTTTTTGTGGGTGAACAGTAACTTAAATACAATACAATCTTAATATGTGCACTAAAAAAGAATTACAACCGAAAAAATAAAATTGGTAGCCCATAAGTGCAGCAAGGAAACCGAAACGATTCTGTGAGAAACCACCCTTTCCTAGTTTCTAACTTCGCTGAAGAAAAAACTGAACAGAATCCTTGCGGATCTAGGCAGCACGTCACGGTTTCGAGCCGTTCTAGTGAATAACGAATCCGATTCTCATGTCCAAACGGGGCCTTATAAGTTATAACAATGTTCATGGCATACTCCTTGGTAAAAATTATACATATACTACTACTTTCATTTGAGAAGCAACTTATTTGAACATATAGAAATATAGTAGTTTTACAGTCAAACTTCAAATTAGTTTGACTGCATGATCGAGGGGCAACTGAAAACATCTGTACTAAATACTGGAGATATACTTGCTTACCAGAAGTAGGTAGTAACGCATGTTTGACTACAATGATATATTTCAGTTAAATATGGAGATAGTCTTAAGCTACTGCATGTGCATAACCACACATATATGCTTACGACCATTAAGTAGTAACACATACACAGGCTCGCTAGCTAGTAATTCTTTTAAGGAACGACAAGAGATTTATCAAGATTTTTATTAGACGACAGAAAAGGAAAATAAAAAGAGAGAGGTACGTACAACACCACCTAAAGAGTTCAACTCATCAGAACAATTAAAGAAACAGGTGCACCTGACCTGTACACATGGGGGCCAAGGTTAACCAGTATGTGTAGGGCAAAATGTAGGAGTTACTGTTTCTAAATTTCCAAATTTTAGTAGTAATCGTCATAACATTATGCCCAATGTAGTTCTGTTAAAAAAAGGATGCAACTAGTGTTCGATCGTATAAACAGGCAAAACGGATTTTTAGAAGAAACTGGCACCTAGTTGCTTCCAAAATGCAATACTGCGAAAAAGACGTAACTAGCCAATATTCGCCCAAATTAAATGGGCAAACGAATTTAGAAGAAATTGACACCTGTTGCTGGGTAGACACGGCGTCCCTCTCGTGCTCTCCTGTCACGTTCATCTTCCCCTGTCTCTTGTCTGTCTGGCCTCCTGTGCTTGATAAAAGGAGAGAGTTGACTATGTAGAGAAAAGATTCATAATATATGTTTTAGAATTAATTTATGTACTCCTTCCGTTTCAAATTACAAGTCATTCTGACTTTTTTGGAGAGTCAAAGTATTTCAAATTTAACTAAAATTATAAAAAACATTACAATGATTTATGACATCAAATGGGTACTATAAAAATATAATTAATAAAAAATTTAATGATACTTATTTGATATCATAGATATTATTATTTTATTATACGAATTTGGTCAAACTTGAGATATTTTGACTCTTAAAAAAGTTAAAATTACTTATAATTTGGAACCGAGGAAGTACCATACAAACAAACAGATTGAACAAACTTTTGTCATTGTACGTGCTTCTACTGCATAAATATTGGTGTGGTACAGAAATGTCATATAAGACGGGAAAAAATAGACCATTTCTGTCCTCTGTCAGCATTAAACAAAACGAGAAACGACGAGCATGAGAGTGCGGTGCTTCGATGGGGAGATATCAACCGTACCTGCGACGGTGGTCCCGGAGGAGCCGGCGGCGACGGTGTTGCAGCCGCTCTTCCTCTTGCGGCCTCTCCCGCCGGCGCCCACCACCTTGAAGTGGATCCGATCTTCGTCTTCCCTTTCCTCGTCTACGACGGTGGTGGAGCTGGAGCCGCCGGCCATAAATGCCTGAACGGCGGCGGCGGGAACCACGCGGCGGCCGTCGTCGGCCCCCTTGGCCTTCTTCTCCAGGTAGCACTTGCGCCACGCGATGACCATCCACAGGTCACAGACATCGTTGGCCTGCAGCGGACTCCTGAGGACGTAGGTCGAATCCCTGAGCGTGCGGAGCAGCTCGTCCGCCTCGTCGCCGGTGGCCACGTGATCCAGCGACAAGACTACGTAGTATGCATGCACCAGTAACAAAATGATTAGTTAAGCTTTTCCTCTTTCAGTATTGCTTGATGTGATGCAATTTTATTCGTAGGTGTGCGTGCGTTGATCGCCATGGCAGCGTGCTTACAGTAGATGACCGGGATGGACAGATCGGACTCGACAATGCCACGGAAGTCGAAGCCGCAGGTGGTAGCCTTCTCAGCGTTGACGAGGACCACGTCGACGTCTTTGTTCTTGTCTCCAGAGAGGAACTTAAGTGCAGATGTAGGGCTCCCGCAAGAGGCCACTGCAAAGAGAGGTGTGGCAAGTGACACGTGAAACCATGAGTATGCCCATAAAATTAGGGGTTATGCTGGCCAAAAAAAAAATGAAGAAAAGAGAGGCTTTTTTTTAATCTCTATATCTCTATCTATCTCTACCTCTATCTATAATAATTAATAATAATAATTTAAAAGCGACAGTTTCTTCCAACCCGTTTCTTATTTTCAAAATACCCCTGTGCCCTTCATATGTCCAATATGTGATCCGGACTCATACAATGAAATCCGATTCCAAGACATATATTGGGTCTCGTTGCAGCACGGGCACGTCTGATAGTAATGTTAAAAAGAGATCTTGGTGGCTCACAGTTCATAATTTAACTAAAGTGCAGTAAATTATGCAATAGGAATAAAACTATTTTCTTTAAGAAAAAACAGTGAGATGTTTAAAAATTGGCACAATTCTTTGATTTGAATCTTGCTTACTCAAAGGTATATATATGAGAAAACTCGCACAGGAGAATGAGGGATATCATTTTCCCCCAAGAAATAAGGGTTAATAAACTTGGTTAAAACATGATCTATCTTCAAATATGGAAGAAACACGAAAAAAACGACATGACATAAAGAAACACCGAGTGCACATCATCTGGCCCTGTCACTCTTCTAAAATTTTCCACCACAGATGTTGAAGAAAACATCATATTTTTACCTATTTTCTATAGATATTAAATGGAAACAGCAGATCTCATGCCCAAAAACTCTCCAAACAAATACCCAAAATACATATAGCTTCACTGCATCTTCTTGAGGAAAACATACTTCAAGAAGATCTATAATTAGAAAACCTTATTGCCAACTCAAAAGATCACAATTACCTTTGAAGTTTAGGAGAGAAAGAAGCATGGAAGATGACTTAATGAACCTTGCATCATCGTCCACAATCAAGGCTCTGATGCCATTGGGGAACATTGCTGTCATCTCCCGGTTCATTGAGGCACACACTAGGGTGTGTGTGGACTTATGAGAAGGGATCGTGACTAACCTGTTTATTTATAGGCTAAGGGAGGGGATGGGTGGGTGTTTTTTTGGGGGGGGTGGGGGGTGGGGTGGGGTGGGGTAGGGGGGGCAGTGGAGAAGGCCATTTTTTAAAAAGCAGTGGAGAAGTGTTAGACCAGTGATGGATTGGATAAACAATAAAGTCTAACAACCTTCTTCGTTTGTGCTTCTTTTGCAACTTTTGGTTCAGAGAATGAGTAATCTTCAAAAAGCTTAAACTTAGCAGCTATATGATAGAACCAAAACTAACTTAATACGAGGAAAAAGAGCATCATGTGTACTAAATAATCTTTCTTTATCTCTCATAAGAGTACGTGATGAATGTAGGCATCACTCTATCTCTATTGACACACACATCGTCTTATTGGTCATCTTAAAAAAATGTTTTCTACTCCATGTGTGCTAAGTTTGTCCATTGGATTACGCGAGTTTGTATGTTGCAATAGGAAGTATCCATTTAAATTCCAATGCATCCGTCTTCATTTGACAAACAACATACACCAACTACCTATTTTGCAGATTGCAATTCATTCGCAGCCTTGTATGGTCTTCGGTTCTCTCTCTTTCTTCAAATAATTATTTATTACTCCTCACTACTAGAGAACAGACTTTAGAACGATGTCCCAATTTAGCATTAGCCTCGGCATTTTTTGCCCCCGGGACTAAAGGACCCTTTAGTCCCGGTTGGTATTACCAACCGGGACTAAAGGTCCCTACCCAACGGTCGTCCGTGGGGCAGGGATCTTTAGTCCCGGCTGGTATTACCAACCGGGACTAAA
The DNA here is from genome assembly GCF_019320115.1 of Miscanthus floridulus. Taxonomy (NCBI): domain Eukaryota; kingdom Viridiplantae; phylum Streptophyta; class Magnoliopsida; order Poales; family Poaceae; genus Miscanthus; species Miscanthus floridulus. The sequence continues at coordinate 108,259,071 of NC_089587.1, read as the reverse complement.
GGTTTACCTTTAGTCCCGGTTGGTAATACCAGCCGGGACTAAAGCTTTTAGTCCCGGTTTGGGTGATGCCCCGGGAATAAAGATTAATATTTAGTCCCGGTTTGGTCCCCTAACCGGGACTAATTATCCCGGCCTATAATTCTGCTCAATTCTTCCTCCCCGAGCCCGAGCCATTCCATTATTCAAACTCACTGCCTCTGTTCTTCAGCTTGCTGTTGTTCTTGCACTCTCCCCCTCCATTGGTGTTGCTCTTCGATTTTGGAGGTAACAAACTTAATCCTCTTATGTTTTATCAGTAGCTTATCTCATTTTGCGATGTAGATGCATGTGTAACTTTATATGTTGGACTTTATTATGATTTTATATGTCATTTTTAGCTCAAAATCACATGATGATTTGCATATATGTTTGGATAAACAAAAGTTAAATTAGTTCATCAAAATCACGCCTCGCTCGTCCTCGCTGGAGCACGCGCCATTCTCGTCCCCGGTGGCTTACGTGATCTTAGAATTAATTTTTCCATGAAATGAAAAACTTAGAAAATTGTTAGAAAATTGTAGAAAATCCGTACTAGTTGAACTTGCGGACCGTGTTCATGTCGGCGAGCATGTTCTCTGCCGAGCGGTAACGGACGTCAAGGAGGAGCTTTGATTCTACGAGGGAGAGCGGCAACGGTCGTGAAAGACCGTGTTCCCTTTCTCGTAGAATCAGAGCTCTTCCTTGGCCAAGTACGGTGCCGTCCGGTGGAGAAATGCTCGTCGAGATGATCACGTAAGCAAGGTCAATTAGTACGGATGGTTATTTATTGAAACATGTTTTTGAGCTATAATTTGATGGATATTTGAAAATATGAAATTTACACTAGTTTGCAAAAATAAGTATAGAAAGTAGATGACAACTGTTACTGGATCCTCGGCCTCTCGTTCGGTTGCGAAACGACTGAGGCCAGAACTCCCTCTCATTATCTGCGGCAAGTGTAAGCAGAAGATTGTGATGGAGTACCGAGTCAAGAGACAGGGACCCAACAAGGGTCGTGTTTTCTACAAGTGCCCGGATCGCGATGTGAGTTTCTTACGCATTTTATAATTATGGCTAATTGACCTGCTTTTCTTGAATATTTTTGACTAAATATTTTTTGGCTTTAATTTCAGTGGGAGGGCAATGGATGCGATGGTTGGTACTGGGAGGAAGATTATGCTACATACGTGCAGAATTTGGGTGCGCTTGAGGTAGCGGATGCTGCTGATGAGGCAGTGAGCCAGCAGGAGAAGCTTATTGATATTCAACAGAAGAATGATTTGTCTGTTTTAGTTGCGTACGATCACAAAATAATTATGTTACTGAAGTGCATTGTAGTTTTAGTTTGTTTAGTGATAGTTGGGATTGCTTACGTTGTAGCCAGGCTTAGTTAATTAATCAACCGTGTGTGTGTCATTTATGTTGTGTAATAAAATACTTAATTATGTTCAAGGTTTTCATAATTTGTCGTGTAATACAGATTATGTCACGCCATTGGATGTACAATGCCGATCGTCACTCCCAAGACTTTATAGAGGGCTTGCACTATTTCTTAGGTGTGGCCGAGGCAAATAAGCGGGATGGTTTCATATGCTGTCCATGTGCCCTATGTAAGAATTTAAAGGAATATTCAAGCTCAATGAGTCTTCATTCACATTTGCTTAAGTCAGGTTTCATGTCAAACTATATATGTTGGACTAAGCATGGAGAAAGCGGGGTCATGATGGAAGAAGGTGAAGGAGAAGATTTAGACATTGATGACATTATTGCTCAGTATGGTGCCTTTGATGATACTACAATGGGGGGAGATGAAGAAGAGGTAGCGGTAGAAGATGATCTCGGTGATGCTCTTGGCGATGCCATTCGTGATGCACAACAAGAATGGGAAAGTGAAAAAGAGAAAGTTAAGTTGGAGCGCATGCTTGAGGATCATAGGAAGTTGCTATACCCGATGGCCGAAGAGGGGCAAAAAAAGCTGGGTACGACACTGGAATTGCTACAGTGGAAGGCAAAGAATGGTGTATCCGATAAGGCATTTGGGAATTTATTAAACCTCATAAAGAAGATGCTTCCGAAGCCAAATGAATTGCCCACCACTACGTACGAAGCAAAAAAGGTTGTCTGCCCTTTGGGATTAAAAATCCAGAAGATACATGCATGTCCTAATGACTGTATCCTCTACCATGGCAATGAATACGAGAATTTGGATGAATGCCCGGTATGTAAAGCATCGCGGCATAAGATCAGGCGCGATGATCCTGGTGACGTCGAGGGTGAACAACGTCCTAGAAAGAAAATCCCTGCCAAGGTTATGTGGTATGCTCCTATAATACCACGCTTAAAACGTTTGTTCAGAAATAAAGACCACGCAAAGTTGTTGCGGTGGTATAAAGAAGACCGTAAGGTAGACAATATGCTGAGACACCCAGCTGATGGGTCCCAGTGGAGAGCGATAGATAGAGAATTTTCAGAGTTTGCAAATGAGGTTAGAAACTTAAGGTTCGCCTTAAGTACAGATGGTATGAATCCTTTTGGACAGCAGAGCACTAGTCATAGCACTTGGCCAGTTACTCTATATATCTACAACCTTCCTCCATGGTTATGCATGAAGCGGAAGTTCATTATGATGCCGATCCTCATCCAAGGTCCGAGGCAACCTGGAAACGATATTGATGTATATCTGAAGCCATTAGTTGAAGAACTTCTAGTTTTATGGAACAAACCAGGTGTACGTGTCTGGGATGAGTACAAACAAGAACACTTTGACCTACGAGCAATGTTGTTCGTAACCATCAATGATTGGCCTGCTTTAAGTAATCTTTCAGGTCAGACAAACAAAGGATATAATGCATGCACACATTGTTTTGATGACCTTGACAGTATATATTTGAAAAGATGTCGAAAGGTCGTGTACCTTGGCCATCGTCGATTCCTTCCTTTGAACCACCAAGTAAGAAAGAAAGGGAAGCATTTTAAAGGTAAGCCAGACCACCGGAAGAAGCCTCATAACCGAACCGGGGAAGATGTACTCGCAATGGTCAAGGATGTGAAAGTAGTATTTGGAAAGGGACAAGGCAGTGAATCTGTTCCCAAAGATGCTAATGGACATGCACCCATGTGGAAGAAGAAGTCCATCTTTTGGGAGCTACCCTATTGGCAAGTCCTAGAGGTCCGCAACGCAATCGACGTGATGCACCTGACAAAGAATCTTTGTGTGAACCTGTTAGGATTCATGGGTGTGTACGGGAAGCCAAAGGATTCACTTGAAGCACGCCAGGACTTGCAGTGCATGAAAGAACGAGACAACCTTCATCCAGAGAAGACAGGTGATGGACGTCATTACTTAAGTCCTGCTAGCTACACGCTTAGCAAAGAAGAGAGGGACAGCATGTTCGAATGTCTAAGCAGCATCAAGGTCCCATCGGGATTCTCCTCTAATATAAAGGGTATAATAAATGTGCCAGATAAAAAATTCCTAAACTTAAAGTCCCACGACTGCCACGTGCTTATGACGCAATTGCTTCCAGTTGCTTTAAGAGGAATTCTACCTCCACATGTACGTCTAGCCACCGTGAAGCTATGTGCATTTCTCAATGCAATTTCTCAGAAGGCAATCAATCCAGTGGAACTAGCTACTCTACAGAACGATGTGGTTCAATGTCTTGTCAGCTTTGAGTTGGTGTTCCCTCCATCCTTCTTTAATATCATGACACACATCCTAGTTCATTTGGTGAAGGAGATTAGTATTCTTGGACCTGTGTTCTTACATAACATGTTCCCCTTCGAGAGGTTTATGGGAGTCTTGAAGAAATATGTGAAAGTCCGTTCTAAGCCTGAAGGAAGCATCGCCCAGGGCTATGGAACAGAGGAGGTCATTGAGTTCTGTGTTGACTTTATTCCTGACATTGCTCCGATTGGCGTTCCCGAATCACGACATGAGGGGAGACTCAGTGGTAAAGGAACTTTAGGGAAGAAAACATATATTGGCATGGAAGACGATTATTTCAATAAAGCACACTACACAGTTCTTCAGAACTCGTCATTGGTGCATCCGTACATCGAGATACATAAGGAGTTCTTACGATCCAAGTTTCCAGGGAAGACTGAAGCTTGGATTAGGCGTCAGCACATGAAAAGTTTCAGTGGTTGGTTGCGAAAAGAATGTCAAGGCGATGACAATATTGATGAGCAACTGTATTTGTTGGCTAGGCAGCCATCGTGGCATATCCTCACGTACCAAGGGTACGAGATAAATGGAAATACATTTTACACAGTTGCCCAAGATAAAAGGAGCACCAATCAAAATAGTGGTGTTCGCATAGATGGCACAGATCCAAATGGGAATATACAAACATATTATGGCCGCATAGAAGAGATATGGGAACTAGACTACGCACCTAATTTTAAAGTCCCTTTGTTCCGGTGCCAATGGGTGAAGCTGACCGGAGGAGGGGTAACAGTCGACAAAGAGTATGGAATGACAACAGTGGACCTCAACAATATTGGATACAAAGAGGAACCATTCGTCCTTGCTGCCGATGTGAGTCAGGTGTTCTATGTGAAAGACATGTCTACAAAATCAAAGAGAGGAAAAAACGAAGACATCAACTCAATGATCAATGAGCCAAAGCGCCACATAATTCTTTCTGGGAAAATAAATATAGTAGGAATTGAAGACAAGTCAGACATGTCAGAAGATTACGAAAGAAATGTCCGAATTCCACCCTTCATAGTGAAGAAAGATCCAAGCATCATGTTAAATGATGAAGACACTCCATGGTTACGACAAGATCATAACCAAGGGTCATACGTCAAGAAGAAATTCACTGTTGTGCCCGCATGATACAACGATGCATGTTTAATATATTATGTTTTAGAGACGGATATTATGTAATATGTTTTCGGAACCCTAGATTGTCTAAAATTGAAAAGTTTCGAATACCAAGTTTGTTCATATCATCAATATCTACAATCCTTATATAGACCATTTTTTCATTTGAGAAAGCTTGAACAAAATGTAGTTCAATTTTCACAAGTGTGTGACATAGTTTTAGAAAGTCTATAAGAGATAAGGAAAATTGTGACTAGTGTTTGATAAAAATTTCTCAAATGGGAAAATGATCTATGTAACAATTGTAGATCTTGCTGAGATGATCAAACTTGGTATTCAGAGTTTTTTCATCTGAGGTCATTTAGTGTCTCATTTGAGCAAGTTTGACCAAGTCAAATTTGGTCAAATGAAAAAACAACACTTTGACCCTAGTATTATGGACTCTAAATGACTTCGAATTGAAAAGTTTTGAATACCAAGTTTGTTAAACTCAAAAAGATCTACAATTGTTGTTTTGGTCAACTTTCCATTTGAGAAAGTTTGGACGGTTCAAATTTATGATTTTTAAATTTCGACGCCTACAAACTAGTTTTCGGAACCCTAGATTGTCTAAAATTGAAAAGTTTTGAATACCAAGTTTGTTCATATCATCAATATCTACAATCCTTATATAGACCATTTTTTCATTTGAGAAAGCTTGAACAAAATGTAGTTCAATTTTCACAAGTGTGTGACATAGTTTTAGAAAGTCTATAAGAGATAAGGAAAATTGTGACTAGTGTTTGATAAAAATTTCTCAAATGGGAAAATGATCTATGTAACAATTGTAGATCTTGCTGAGATGATCAAACTTGGTATTCAGAGTTTTTTCATCTGAGGTCATTTAGTGTCTCATTTGAGCAAGTTTGACCAAGTCAAATTTGGTCAAATGAAAAAACAACACTTTGACCCTAGTATTATGGACTCTAAATGACTTCGAATTGAAAAGTTTTGAATACCAAGTTTGTTAAACTCAAAAAGATCTACAATTTTTGTTTTGGTCAACTTTCCATTTGAGAAAGTTTGGACGGTTCAAATTTATGATTTTTAAATTTCGACGCCTACAAACTAGTTTTCGGAACCCTAGATTGTCTAAAATTGAAAAGTTTTGAATACCAAGTTCGTTCATATCATCAATATCTACAATCCTTATATAAACCATTTTTTCATTTGAGAAAGCTTGAACAAAATGTAGTTCAATTTTCACAAGTGTGTGACATAGTTTTAGAAAGTCTATAAGAGATAAGGAAAATTGTGACTAGTGTTTGATAAAAATTTCTCAAATGGGAAAATGATCTATGTAACAATTGTAGATCTTGCTGAGATGATCAAACTTGGTATTCAGAGTTTTTTCATCTGAGGTCATTTAGTGTCTCATTTGAGCAAGTTTGACCAAGTCAAATTTGGTCAAATGAAAAAACAACACATTGACCCTAGTATTATGGACTCTAAATGACTTCGAATTGAAAAGTTTTGAATACCAAGTTTGTTAAACTCAAAAAGATCTACAATTGTTGTTTTGGTCAACTTTCCATTTGAGAAAGTTTGGACGGTTCAAATTTATGATTTTTAAATTTTGACGCCTACAAACTAGTTTTCGGAACCCTAGATTGTCTAAAATTGAAAAGTTTTGAATACCAAGTTTGTTCATATCATCAATATCTACAATCCTTATATAAACCATTTTTTCATTTGAGAAAGCTTGAACAAAATGTAGTTCAATTTTCACAAGTGTGTGACATAGTTTTAGAAAATCTATAAGAGATAAGGAAAATTGTGACTAGTGTTTGATAAAAATTTCTCAAATGGGAAAATGATCTATGTAACAATTGTAGATCTTGCTGAGATGATCAAACTTGGTATTCAGAGTTTTTTCATCTGAGGTCATTTAGTGTCTCATTTGAGCAAGTTTGACCAAGTCAAATTTGGTCAAATGAAAAAACAACACTTTGACCCTAGTATTATGGACTCTAAATGACTTCGAATTGAAAAGTTTTGAATACCAAGTTTGTTAAACTCAAAAAGATCTACAATTGTTGTTTTGGTCAACTTTCCATTTGAGAAAGTTTGGACGGTTCAAATTTATGATTTTTAAATTTTGACGCCTACAAACTAGTTTTCGGAACCCTAGATTGTCTAAAATTGAAAAGTTTTGAATACCAAGTTTGTTCATATCATCAATATCTACAATCCTTATATAGACCATTTTTTCATTTGAGAAAGCTTGAACAAAATGTAGTTCAATTTTCACAAGTGTGTGACATAGTTTTAGAAAGTCTATAAGAGATAAGGAAAATTGTGACTAGTGTTTGATAAAAATTTCTCAAATGGGAAAATGATCTATGTAACAATTGTAGATCTTGCTGAGATGATCAAACTTGGTATTCAGAGTTTTTTCATCTGAGGTCATTTAGTGTCTCATTTGAGCAAGTTTGACCAAGTCAAATTTGGTCAAATGAAAAAACAACACTTTGACCCTAGTATTATAGACTCTAAATGACTTCGAATTGAAAAGTTTTGAATACCAAGTTTGTTAATTTTGGTCGAATTGAAAAAACAACAATCCTTATATAGGCCATTTTTTCATTTGAAAAAGTTGTACAACAAAAAGTACTATATTTTCTTTATTTTTATAGGTTTAACAAAAATTTCCTGTTAATTTTGATCAAAAACCGAGAAAAAATTGAAACATTGACGTTACAATAATGTGATAATAAATTTCCTATCGAATAATATTAGTTTTATTAATTTTAAGTTACAAATATATTTTTGCATTAACAAAATACTTAGTATTAGTAACATTTATATTCTATATTCATAAAAGAAATTAAAAACTATAGGTTACAAAATTTTCCTATTTACAATAAATAATTAGTTAATCAATAGAATTTTTTAAAATAAATATTGCAAAGTATTGAAGTTGCTATGGAATTAATTGATTAACCTAGTATTAAACAAAATCAAAATCCCAGGTCTTTCCAATTACGCTGGCGGGTTGCCAAAATTTTCGGTGCCTTCAGTCCCGGCCCAGACCAAGAACCGGGACTAAAGGGTGAGCGGCAATTTCGGTGCGCGCCCAAAATACTTTTAGTCCCGGCTAGTAACACCAACCGGGACTAAAAACCCTTTAGTCCCGGCTTGTAAGGCGAGCCGGGACTAAAGGGTTGGGCCTTTAGTCCCGGCTGGTAATACAAGCCGGGACTAAAGGGTTTTTAGTCCCGGTTGGTGTTACTAGCCGGGACTAAAGGGTCCCGGCCTATATATATCGAACGGTTTCATCTTCTACCTTTCGATCTACACGTCGATCATCGCCGCCGCCACCGCCATCTTCGATCTCGCCTCCGTCGCCCCAGCCCCGCCCGGCCGTACATCGAGCTCGTCTCTGCCGCGCCGCCGTCGTCTTCTACCCCCGCCCGGCCGCGCCATCCGCCCGGCCCCGTCTCTGCCCGCACCCGAGCCCCCTCCGTCGACCGCTTCCCGCGCGCCCGGCGGCCTCGTCGTCGAGCCCCGCCGTCTCCGCCGCCGTACGTCGTCCTCGCGCGATCGAGGTGCTCAGCTCGGCCCCGCGCGTGGCCGGCCAGCACGCCCTGCCGGCCCGCGCCATCCGCCTCGATCCACAGCGCCTGCTAGCTAGCTTAGCTTGCTCTCGGCCGGCCAATATATATTAGATTAAAATGTTAGATTTAATTAGTAGTTTTTGATATATGTTAGATTTAAATGTATTAAAATTTAATTAGTACTTTATTTAGATAGTTTTTTTAGATAGTTTTTTATTATAGTATTTGATATATGTTAGATTAAAATGTATTAAATTTTAATTAGTACTTATTTAGATAGTTTTTTTTAGATAGTTTTTTATTATAGTTTTTGATATATGTTAGATTAAAATGTATTATCTATTACTAGTTTATCTAATTTCATGTTAGATTTATTTAATTGGATTTAGTAATTATATATTCTATCTCTCTATATATATATATCTAGAGAGAGATTCTATATGTATACATATGGTACTTAATTAATTATTTCTATATGTATATTTACATGTACTTATTTTCATGTGTTGAGAGAGAGAGAAAATTGTATCTAGAGAGACATTCTATGTGTTATCACATGCATATCTAGAGATATAGACATATGCACTTATTTCTATGTGTTGAGAGAGAGAGAAAATATATTGTATCATTCTATGTGTATATATATACATGTACTTATTTCCATGTTTTTGGATCGAAAGTGGGGACGTGGTGGCAACAACCGTGGCCGTGGCCGTGGCCGTGGACATGGAGGGATACCCTTCCACCTGGAGAATACCCTGCCGCTTGAGGAGAACATTCCACCACCACCACCGAACCTGGCAGAAGTGATGGCACACACAGACCCAGCTTCTTGCAGCTCTTGTTGAAGGAGCAAACCATCGCCAGGGAGGTCAGCAGAATGACTTCCAAAGGAAGCTAGAGGGATTTTTGAAGCTAAGGCCACCTACCTATGATGGCACCGACCCTGACCCGCTTGTAGCCGATGACTGGCTCAAGGAGATGGAGAAGAAAGCTTGACCTCACTACTTTCATCGATGATGAGTGTGTTGGAGCAGCCACACACCAGCTTACAGGTGCAGCATGCGCCTGGTGGGATAGTTTCAGTGATTCCCATGAGGACCCTGCCCACCCCATCTCGTGGGATGAGTTCGCTGAAGCATTCACTGAGTACCACATTCCCAAGGGTATCATGGAGGCCAAAGCCGAGGAGTTCCGCAACATCAAGATGGGAAAGGACAGGGTGACTGAGTACACTACTCGTTTCACTAACCTTCTGCGCTATGCGCCTTCCTATGTTGTGAACTCTGAGAAGGAGAAGCTATACTATTACCGCAAGGGACTTAACCCGCACATCAAGTTGAAGTTTGGCGGTATTGAGAGCAACACATTGCGTGCTCTGGTGGATCGCTGCATCCAGATTGAGAAGGACCGTGCTGAAGCTGGAGAAGAGTACAGGAGAGGAAGCGTAAGCCTGAGGAGTCTCCCCGTGGTCGTGATCGCAAGAGGTTCTGCAGAGATGCACCATCTAGGGAACGCTCTCGCCACAACAGGGATGACAACCCTGGATCGAGTAGGGGAAGTGGAGGCTACACTGCCAAATACTCCCGCCCTGCTTAGGATCGCTACAACTAGGACCGTTATACATAGGACCGCAACTATCAGGATCGTTTCAATCGTCCCCACTCAGCGAATGAACACCCAACATAGACCGCTCCGCACCAAGCACTGGAAACCGGAAGGCAACCGCGCCAACCCCTACAGGCGGTACACCTTTCACCTGTTTTGCTTGTGGCCACTAGGTCACAAGCCACTGAGTGCCCTCAGAACTCAGCTGCTCAGAAGTCTCAGCCCAAGGGATCTGCTACTCGTGGATGTCTCAACCATCTGGACGCCGAGGAAGCACAGACTGCCCCTGATGTGGTGTACGGTATGTTTTTAGTTAATGGCAATACTGCATCAGTTTTATTCGACTCTGGAGCAACTTGTTCATACATATCATCCAAGTTTGCACGAGAGCACAACCTGCCTATAACCCCACGTGAAAAGCCTATCATCACCAGCTCACCTTTAGGAGACCTAAAATGCACCCACATCTGTAAGGGAGTGAGTCTTACCATTGAGGGTCTTATCTTTAAAGCTGACCTAACCCTTTACCTTCCACGAACTAGATGTCATCCTAGGTATGGATTGGTTAACCATTCACCGAGGTATCATATCATGTTCACCTAGATATGTCCAAGCGACCCACCCATCAGGCCAAGTCATTAGATGTGAACCCAGTCTAGAAAGTCCACCTCTATCCTATGTGCCCTTAAGGCAAGTTCAGAATCACAAAGAGAGGAGAAGACAGTTCATGATGTGCCAGTAGTCAAAGACTATCCCGATGTATTCCCTGAAGAATTCCGGGTATGCCACCAGACCGTGATGTAGAGTTCATCATTGATCTGTTGCTAGGAACATGACCCATTACCAAGAGACCCTATCGCATGTCAGTTGATGAACTGGCCGAGCTCAAGAAATAGCTTGATGAGCTCATCTTGAAGGGATATATCAGACCCAGTGCTTCACCCTGGGGATCCCCTGTTCTATTTGTCAAGAAGAAGGATGGCTCAATGAGAATGTGCATTGACTACCGGAACTTGAATGCAGTCACCATCAAGAACAAGTACCCCCCTACCAAGGATTGATGATCTGCTTGATCAGCTTCGAGGTGCCAAGTATTTCTCCAAGATTGATCTCAGATCTGGCTATCATCAGATGAAGATTCGAGAAAGTGATATCCCGAAGACCGCTTTTGTGACTAGGTATGGGCAGTTTGAGTTCACTGTGGTGTCCTTTGGACTCACGAATGCTCCCGCATATTTCATGAACATGATGAATAAGGTTTTCATGGATGAACTGGATAAGTTCGTGGTGATATTCATTGATGACATCCTTGTCTATTCATCCACCGCTGAAGAACATGAACATTATCTGAGAACCATGCTTGAGAAATTGGCCCAACATCAGCTCTATGCAAAGTTCAGTAAATGTGAGTTTTGGCTACAGGAAGTTGCCTTCTTAGGCCATGTACTATCAGCTGAAGGTGTCACAGTTGACCCAGCCAAGATTGAAGCTGTGAAAGAGTGGGATCAACCCCGTAATGTGACAGAAATCAAAAGTTTCTTGGGATTGGCTGGATATTATCGCCGATTCATCGAAAACTTCTCCAAGATAGCCCGTCCAATGACCAATCTTCTGAAGAAGACCAAGGAGTTTGAATGGACGCCCGAGTGCGAACAAAGCTTCCAGGAATTGAAATAGAAGCTTACCACAACTCCTGTGCTATCATTGCCTGATATCGGCAAAGATTTCGTGGTTTATTGTGATGCATCCCGTCAAGGACTTGATTGTGTATTGATGCAAGATGGAAGAGTAATAGCTTATGCTTCTTGACAGTTGAAAGAGCACGAGAACCGTTACCCTACCCATGATCTCGAGTTAGCAGCAGTTGTGCATGCCTTGAAGATCTGGAGACACTACTTGATAGGCAACAAGTGTGACATCTACACCGATCACAAGAGCTTGAAGTACTTTTTCACTCAAGAAGATTTGAATATGAGGCAACGCCGATGGCTTGAGTTGATCAAGGACTATGACCTGGAAATTCACTATCATCCGGGAAAAGCTAATATAGTCGCAGATGCTCTTAGTCGCAAGAGTTACTGTCACACCTTGATCACTGAATCAGTACCACTTGAGCTCAAGGGAGAGATTGATGATTTCCAACTAGAGATACTACCGCATGGCTTGCTGAATGAGCTCCGCATACAGTATGATCTCACAGATCGCATCCGTCAAGCTCAGAAAAGCTATGAAGAGATTGAGTATCTCCGTGGTCTGATGAAACTAGGCTACAAGACCAACCACCAAGAAGATGAACAAGGAACCATCTGGTTCAAGAACATAATCTGTGTTCCATCTGACCTAGTACTATGAGAGGAAATTTTGTCGGAAGCTTACGATTCCAAGTACTGTATTCACCCTGGAGGTTCAAAGATGCACCAAGACCTGAAGAAACACTTCTGGTGGAAAGGCATAAAGACGGATATTGCAGGACATGTGGCACGTTGTGACACCTGCAACAGAGTCAAGGCCTGAACATCAAAGGCCTGCAGGATTGCTAAAGCCTCTTGACGTTCCCGAGTGGAAATGGGAGAACATATCCATGGATTTCATAGTTGGATTGCCCCATTCACAGAAAGGCAATGATTCCATCTGGGTGATTGTTGATCGCTTGACCAAGATTGCTCACTTTGTACCAGTAAAGACCAAGACCAACGCCAAGAAATTAGTGGATCTATATGTTGAGCATATTCTCAGACTGCATGGAGCTCCCTCTAGTATTGTATCTGATCGTGGTCCTCAATTTGTGTCCCGATTCTGGGAAGCTCTGCATAAGTCCATTGGAACCAAACTTGATTTCAGTACCGCTTACCACCCATAGACAGATGGACAGACAAAACGAGTAAATCATATCTTAGAAGACATGCTTTGCGCTAGTGTACTGAATTACGGCTCTGATTGGGAGAAATGCCTACCCTATGCAGAGTTCTCTTACAACAACAGCTACCAAGCCAGTATCAAGATGACGCCATTTGAAGCTCTGTATGGCAGACCTTGTAAGACACCTTTGATGTGGTCCCAACTGGGAGAAAGATCATTCTTTGACTCCGCTAAGATTCAAGATGCAGAAGAAGGAGTTGCTCAGGTAAGAGAGAATTTGAGAATTGCTCAAAGTCGATACAAGAGCTATGCTGACAAAAGGAGAAGAGAACTTGAGTTCAATGTGGGAGACTTCGTCTATCTCAAAGTATCCCCGCTACGTGGAACTGTCAGATTCCATGTGAAAGGAAAGCTTGCCCCTAGATTTGTTGGCCCATACAAGATTTGCAAGAGGATTGGAAAGCTCGCCTACAAACTCGAGCTACCCGAGGAATTGATGGGTGTACATTCCGTATTCCATGTCTCACAGCTACGCAAGTGTTTGAGAGTGCCCGATGAAGTAATCCCGACTGGTACACTTGACATTCAAGATATACTCGAGTATAAAGAACATCCTATCAGAATTCTGGATAGAGATACCAAAGAGACCCAAAGCAAGACTATTCCTATGTGCAAGATCCAATGGAGCAATCACACAGAGAGAGAAGCAACATGGGAGAAAGAGTCTGACCTTCGGCTACGATATCCGTACCTCTTCGAAGAGTACGTTATGCTTTAATCTCGGGGATGAGATTCTGTTAAGGGGGTAGGACTGTAACAACCCAAAAATCCACACACTGAAAAATACCAACTACAAAATTTTTCTTAGAACAACCATGTGATGATGAGTGTCATGTATAGTAACCCAACCTAAGAGATGCGTTAGGTCTAACCCCAACCCTAGTTAACACATAAGCAAGGCATGTCATTAGTTAATTGTGATTATTTAAAATCTAACTAATAAAGTGTTGCATACATTGATTATTCAAAATGTGATTTGGATTTCCATTTGAGTTATGATATGCTTAACAACTCCAATAAATTAGGTGCACCAATTTAGGAATTCAAATTCTAGAACCAAATTCGAATTCAAACAAAAGAGATGAAATGAAAAACAGAAAAAGGAAACGAGGAAGGAGGCCTCAGCAGCCCAGGCTGCTCGGCTTCGTGGCCCAGCCAGCCCAACCGCGCCCACCTTGCACCGGCGCGCACGTACGCAGCCCACGAGCTGGCCCAGCGCGTCGCCCACGCTAGCGCACCTGTCTGCCTCCCTCGCAGCCACTGCCCGCTGGACCCCGCATGTCAGCCACCCTTGTCTACAGTGTCGTCTTCCTCACCCACGCCTCAGCCGCCTATGCGACCGGCGCCCGACAGCTGTGGCAGGGGCGGGCCAGGGGGTCACGCCCGGGGCATGACCCGGTTCCCCCTTGCGCCGTGCCCATGCAACCTCGCACCACCGTCTGATGCGATGCACATGCCTCCACCACACGATGCCATCCGCCCTGGGAGGCATGGTGCTCGGCTATAAAGCCAGCCCGCACGTCGCTCACGCCTGGCGCCCTAGCTTCTTCCTCAGCCTCCGCCGCCGCTGGGTGGCCCAGCAGCCGCACCACACCGAGAGTAGAGGGCCGAGAAGGAGATCGTGAGAGGAGGATCGGAGCCCCCGCGCGGTGCCGAAGTCACCAGAACCGAGGGCGACGCCGTCGTCGTCGTCACGGTCGTGGGTCAGCACTGCACGGCACTGCTTCCGGAGCTACACGGCCGCAACTCAACACTGCACCGCCATCCTCTCTTCCACAGCACCCACGGTGAGCCCCCGATTCTTCCCCTGCTCGCCACTGGACCTTGCTACTCCGGCCATGGCGCTCCATACCGTGAGCGCGTAGGCCAAGGCCATCCCCGGCCTCTAGGCACACCAGCACGGCACACTCACGTTGACCGTGACCATCCTCGAGCCCTTGGACGCTGTAGACCTCTCCAAGTTCCCCGGACGTCGTAGCCGAGCACGCATGCCACGCTCACGACGCCGCTGCCATGGCGCAACCACCACCGGAGCACCCAACCACCGGTCCAAGCACCAGACCACCGTGCCGAGCACCAGACCACCGGCCCGAGCACCCGACCACCGGTCCGAGCACCAGACCACCATGCCGAGCACCCGACCACCGGTCCGAGCACCCGACCACCGGTCTGAGCCCTGACCACCGTGGCCAGTACCGATCAGAGCGCCTGGCGCCTCCTTGACCCACCCGTCCTGTTCGCTGAAGCCATGGGTAACTCACGCGCACGCCGTGACCACCCCGCTGGAGCCCCGTAGTGACCCGCGTGCCTCGCCATCGCCACCATGTCACCATGGTTGCCGGGAAGACCCTACCGGCCACCTGGAAACTGGAAGTCCTGCCCCAAGCTCTGGACACCCTCGCCGTGTCCACACGAAGCCGTAGAAGCCACATCTGCCCAGCACTAGCCACTAGAGGGCCTGCGTGCGCGGCCTCGCCACCGGCGAGCACTGCCGAGCTGCCGTCCGCCGTGGCCAACGCCCTAGAGGACCCCTCGACCTGCCCAACACGCCCGATAGAGCATTGTGGCGCCCATGCGCACCACAGAACCAGCCAATGCCGTTGCACCCACGCCATTCCCGCACGCCGGTTGTGCTTGAGCCGCCGTTCGCCGTGACCAGAGATGTAGGAAGCACCACCCGTTGCCCTGACCCCACAGTTGCAGTCGCCATGGTGCGGGGAGGCTTTTCCCCACCTCAAATGGATGCTTGAGCCATTGTGGGAGCTCGCCGGTGAGCACGTCGCCGGCGGGAGCGCGCCGTGGAAGAAATAGAGGAGAAGGGGCGAGTAGAGCAGCGTAGCCCTGCACCCGGTGCACATGAGCCGAGCCAAAGGGAAATGATGATGGACTCGGTCCACCATGGACCCTACCTTAGGTCCATGGACCGTGAACTTGGGTTCACTGTGAGCCGCGCTCATGCCCACAGCCAGGAAACAAAGCCCAGTAAGAGCCCAACTGCGTCACGTGGCAGCGCCACAGCAAGCCACGTGTCCGGGCAAGCCCGGCCCAGATCTAGCCCGGTCCAGGCCTAGACGAGACCCGGCCCGTATTGACCGTTGACTGGTCAACATTGACCTGGCCCCACATGTCAGTGGCACAGCCACTCTAGACCCACCTGTCAGTGACCCAATAGCCTCTGGCCCCACCTGTCGGAATTGATGATGATGCTGACGTCATGCTGACATCAGCTAGACCCCACCTGTCAGCTCGGAACCGAGACGATGACGTCATGCTGATGTCATCATGCCATGTGGACCAGTCACACCGTGACACGTGTCAGCCCAGGATTAACTCAGCCTTTTTCCATTTTCAAAATGATTTAAACTTCGGAAATTCATAACTAATTCATACGACCTCAGAAAAATACGAGACCAAGACCAAAATTCATCCAAAATCAAGCTCTACGTAATGAACCCATGTTTGAGTGCATTTGGCTCTTTTGAATTTCCATTGCTTCTTTGTGCTATTCTATAGACGTCGCTAACGCGACTATAATGCGAACGATGCAGACTCGGAGGAGAACCTGATGGAAGAGGACCGTGAGTACCGTGAGGAGAACGGAGATGACTACACTGAAGGTGCCACATCCCACCCAATCTCGTAGCACCTATTACGCATGGCTAACATAGAGCTGCTATCGCTTTACGTTACTACTACAGTCATATTATAATAGGACTTGCATGGTAGTATGCTTGCTTGAAAGCCTTTACCTTGACGCAACCTTACCCCTGCATACCCTGCTATTAGGCTAGACACACGATTACTACTATATATTTCATTACATATACTTCTACCACGCTTATACTACATGCGTGGTGGACACTGGTGTTAACTGGACCATGGGGAGAGTGCTGCATGTGTGACTTGGGTGTGTGGAGGGTGAGGGTTGTGTCGACCAAGTTGGAGTATACGACGAGCCTGGGGCAAGTCTTGCTATGGGATGCTACCTGGGCACCCCTGGAAATGAATACCTGTGGTGGGTAAATGGTATATGAGGCGGACCTGGGTGTGAACCTGTGACGGGTGGAGCCCGGGTTGGAGGTGCTATGGTGGCACGGTAAATGGAAACCCTGATGGAGACATTCTGGCTTGGTCACCCCTAAGGACTTACTAGTACTCAGATTCACTGGGAAGCCTTACGTACCACTCGCCCTATATGGTGCGGGACGGCTGGACTACTTGGTAGGATATTGCCACTACTGCTAGGTTGATAGCGGACAGTGTAAGGAGGTATGGGGCGTGGAGGATTCCCCCCACACCCTTCCGAGACTTCATGGAGACCTTGTGGACCCGGCTCATGACTCATAGTTTCAGCCACCCCAGACTTGACTTGGGGTGAACCAGGGCTAAATGGTAGAGTGGCATTATCCTAGGCTAGCAAGTGGCCGGAATCAGCCTAGCTGACGACGGTCAGCGAGGAAGGCGGATCTTGTGGTTATGTAAAACCTCTACAGAGTGCATGGTTGATCGATCGATACATGTGCCGACTTGTCGGCTATGGACCTTTCTTGGGTTTCGCTTAAACTAGATAGTGAGATGAGTCCTTCTTTTCTTTCCCCCGTGAGAGAGAGTCGGTCGTAGCCAGGGGCTACGGGCCTTGAGACAGTGCCGAGAGGGAGTTGGCCTGTCGACTGAGTGATGGTATGGTATGGTGATGATGGAGATGGTGGTATATCGATCCTAGGATCGAAACCTGGCTCGAAAAAGGGAATGGAGTGGAATGTGTGTGAGAATGGTGTTAAAACTTGACAAACTATTACTATTTACTTGATATGCTATTGCATAGGAAACCCCAACTTTATAGGTTCCTTTGACTATGTCCCACTTGCATCCAATTACCACAAAGCAATGCTCATAGGGATGGGAGTGGCCAGTACAAATCGTACTGATAAATTTTGGCACACAGGTTCTGCTGGGGAGTATAGCTCCGAGGAGTTTGACGGATGAGGGGTTCGTGCCTACGCTCGAGTTTGGCGATCTTATCTTCAAGCTGTTCTGAATGAATGCTACTTTTGATTCCGCCAATGCGGCGATGTAATAAATTATGTAATTCCGCACTATTTGTACTCTGATATTATCGTTGTATGGATGTGATATTCGACTGGAATTTGGGTAATATGATCTACAACGGCAACGGTCTTATTACACTTCGACGTTGTGGATTTCCCTTCGCGGAAATCGGGGTCTTATTACTGATACCATTCTGTAACGTCCCGCCTCCTCGAGGCTAGGCCCGCTTACATCTGGTAGCTTTCCTAGGACATAGACTGCCCTCACAGACCAACACCAGTCTTTTCTGCGCACTTTGTCCTCACTCATGCGCCCCCGGGAAGAACTTCTCGGTCGGTCACCCATCGACCCAGGCCAAGCACGCTTAACCTTGGAGTTCTTACGAGATAGGCTTCCAGAAAAGAAGTTGCAACTTGTTGGTATGAGTATCCTATTAATCCTATTAAGCCCTAGGCCGGGGTGTTACATCCTCACCCCCTTAGGAGACCGACGTCCTCGTCGGTCAACCCCAGGCCAGGAACGTCCCCTCTTGGCCACGTTCGTGTGTCTAGTGCCAGCACATGTGCCATGCTGGGTGACCACTCTGGGTCCACACCAGCCATGCGCACCATGCCTACGCAACTGACACACAAGCTCGTGAAACCGCAAGGGTCAGCTCTGATACCATTATGTAACGTCCCGCCTCCTCAAGGCTAGGCCCGCTTACATCTGGTAGCTTTCCTAGGACATAGACTGCCCTAACAGACCAACACCAGTCTTTTCTGCGCACTTTGTCCTCACTCATGCGCCCTCGGGAAGAACTTCTCGGTCGGTCACCCATCGCTCCAGGCCAAGCACGCTTAACCTTGGAGTTCTTAAGAGATGGGCTTCCAGAAAAGAAGTTGCAACTTATTGGTATGAGTATCCTATTAATCCTATTAAGCCCTAGGCCGGGGTGTTACATCGGCGCCGCCGGTTCAGGCCCTGATGCATCCCCGTGGGAGCTGGCGGGCGTGCCGGCCGGGGTCGTCGCTGACAAGGGCGAGCGCACACGGTTCCGCACTTCCACTCCGATGTGCTCCCCTCCGCCGAGATGGCAGAGCAGGTGAACCGGTCATTGTCACCGCGGTTGCAGCCACCACGCCGCTGCCACACGCAGCCTCTGCTTCGACGCCCGCTTCGTCGAGCTCTACAACGTCCTCTGGGATCGAGTCAACCAAGCAGAACCTCCTACCCTTCGAACGCATGCAAGAAGCTAGCTAGCTGGCATGCCTCCGGAGGCCATGCATCTGGTCTCACCGGCGATGGAAGCACGTCTACATCCAGATCATCCGTCCACCCTCGCTGCAACACCGTTGATTACTATGGGGATTCATCGTTGAAGCCGTAAGACATCATGTTTTTTCATCCATCAACGATGTTCTTACCATGAGATGAAGTCCGATCTGCTTGTTTAGCATGCGCTCCGTCTCCTCACCTCGGCCGGTGCTCTACTCTACCTATGCGCTAGGCTTGCATCGGCGGTGTCCGTGCGCCAAGCCGGCTGTATAGCCCGCGTGCCCGACTGACTGTGCGCGGTGCGCCCTGCGCCTACGGCCAGCGGCCCTAGCACCCTGCGACCGCGCTCGCGCTCGCGGCAGGCAGCCCGCACAACCTCCTAGCTGCAGCCCTGCGCGTCCTCCATGCCCGAGTGCCCGTGGCCTCCCTCGCGCGACCTCCGTGCCCGTCGATGGCGGCCAACCCTGTACGGCCCCTATGTTGGCGACCGGCTGGTCCGGCGACAGGTGACCTAGCCAGCGGCAGCGGCCTTGCTCCAGCCAGTAGCGGAGGAGCTCGTGCGGCTACTGCGGTGTCGGGAGGCTTGGCTGTGGGGCGTGGAGTAGCTTGCGGCCACGGTCTCGACAGTGTGCTCCAGCAAAGCGGGACGGTGAGAGAGAAAGAAGGGTCTATTTGTAATAAGGATAACTAATGCGAGGGGTTAATTGAAAAAATACATGCCATGCTATCATGCCACGTCAGAAAAAAAAATCCACGTGGCTGGCTTAGGCCTGCGGTGCACCGTTTAACAAGTTTATGAACCAAAAATGCATTTTCGAAGTTCATGGACCTATATGGCACATGCATACAAGTTCGAGGGCCTCTGGTGCATTTAACTCATTCTCCCTTATGGAAATATGTGAACAAACCATCAGATCATCCATAATTACATTCCAGAATACCTGATAAAACTCTGGAGAAAAGCAGAGCCGTATTATGGTTCAATTGGAAAATTGCACCTCAAATCTCCTCCTCCGTAAACTCAGCAACCAAGAGATCATTTTCCTCAGCTGTAACTTGAGGGATGTCATCACGGTATGACTCATCCATCACTAAATTGTTATGATCAGATGGCCCTAATATTTTTTATAGTAAGTGGTGATATAATTTTTAAGCTCAGCGTCACCGTGAATTAAACCTTCCTCCTGCTCCAGCCTAAATATCCTAGTTTTCCTGTGTTTCCCATTTGCTACTTACTAAAATATTTTGTATTGGCATCCCCTTCTAATAAATTCTTTACTTTAGCAAGTTGGTACCATTTTATTTCGACCTCTCATAGAAGTTCGGACAATCTTTCATTCAAGACATACTTAAGATCCAATTCATTTTGATCTAACAAAGTTGATTCAACCTTTTTATCCATAAAAAAAAGAAGTATGGTACCCGTTTTATATTTTGTATTTAAAATGAATTAGTTATAAATTTCTAGACATTCAACCATATTTTTATTGTTTTTATGCAAAACCACCTTTGAAACCCATCGAGGACCAAAGTTGACTGGTTTTTTATAGTTCTATTGTCAAAGATGTCCTATTTGGAATTTAATGGCCAAAATCAGAGTTGGGTAATAGTTTGATGGCTAAAAGTAGACTTCTTATGTGGAGAAGAGTGAGCTTCATTGACGATGTGTCTATATGAATTTTGGTAATGATCAACGGGAATTCACTAACTCATAATTTTGATAATGATAAATGAGAACCCACTATCTCACGGACTAATGGGCTATTGACTAACCAAAGTACTTATAAGTAGAGTCCTATTTATGAAACATTGGTAACCATTGATCAGACATTGGTAAAACCAAAACAAATAGTTTCAGGATAGTGACTAAATCATAACAAATTAAAGATAACAAAACAAAGAGACAAATAAACAGAGTTTAACAGAACATAGATCTTCATCCAGTGCAACATCGCTTTAGTTTAGCGGAGTAACTACTTTATTACTCCCTCCATTTTTAAACATACTATGTTTAGGACAAGCTAATTAGTTTATTTTTAAACAAATTAGCTTCTCCTAAACATCATACATTTAAAAATGGAGAGAGTACATAGATTATTCAAAGCTGGTTTAACTTCAGGAGGAAACTCATGAGCCCTTTTCTCTCTCTTATTCTCCGGCTACTAACTACTATTACTGCACCGTTGCACTCCACGAATTACTCGCGGCCATTGTTGAAATCCCCAGTGCTGTCCATGAACAAATAATCATCCAGGACGTCAAGGTTGTCATCAGCACCGCCGATCAGCGAGGTCCCTGCAACATCGCCGGCGGTCCCGCCAGCTGCGCCACCCTGCTGGTAGTCTACGCCGGCCTCGTACACGGGAGCATCATCCAGCCCCAGGAGAGCTTCCAGTGGGAACATGGTGTTGTCGTACTGATCAGGAGAAAGCATTGCCTCGAGCTCGAGGCCAGGGTTCCCATCCATCGCCGCGCCAGGTCCCGGAGACCCCATGAGCGATGCACTGATGGCTTCCAGCGCTCCTGGTGCAAGCTGATCACCATCTGGCGCCGCGGCGAGATCCTGAAGCGCCGTGAACGATGCATCGTCGTTGGCGTTGCTGAAAAATGCTCCTTCTGCCATTGTCAGCTCCTTCACATTCGAAGCCATTTTAAGAATCTGATTAGAGGGCATGAGTGATGTGCTGTAGGTGCTGAAGTCGTCGCCATTGTTGAGTACTTCTTGTCTGGCTGCTGCTGCATGTTTTGGTGCCACACCGTGACCAACATGCTGAGGCGCCACGGCTGCTGCAGCGCTGTAGTTGATGTAGCTGTTGGTGTTGAGTGCGCCCGTGGCTTCTGCCCTATTTGCTGCCAATCCTGCCATCACACCGTGACCAATTTGCTGCGGCTGAGGCGCCATGAGTGCGCTAGAGCTGTCGCTGTACATTGCTGCTGTAGCTGCTGCCTTGGCCACCGGTGGATTGGTGGACTCAGAGTACATGGCCATCATGGCTGCGAGCTCGTCGTGGCCATCTGGTTCTGTACCAAGGTTCAGGGTCCGAAGAAGAAAAGTGGCGGCGTTGCTGTGCTCTCCTGCAGCTGCAGCAGAAGCTCCGACGGTTGCGCCACCGACGCTCTCAGTCCCGCTGTATCGCGGCAGCGGCAGGAACGACATGGCCAGCTTCAGCACGGGCGGCGGTGGGCCCTGGTATGGGAACGGCCCGAACATCAGCGGCGGACAAACGTTCTGCTGCTGCTGGTTGCCGTTGCCGCCGCGGGAGAACTCCGGCTCGTATGTGACGGTGGTAGCCATGTGGTTTGCTACTGCCGTCGGCGGTGCGATGTTGCCAAAGGCGACGTTGCCGGCCGCGGGTTGGTTCCAGCGGGGTGGTGTAGCAATGGCCTCGATAGTAGTTGCTGCCGCAGGTTGCTGCTGCTGCTGGCGCACCAAAGGTAGCGCTGCTTTCTGGGTCGCAGGCTACAAAAGAAGAGGAAATATGTACTCGTGTAATGTAACTTTTAGATTGACAATGGAGTAGTAGAATTTTTCAGAAACTAAGACGACACGTACGATAACAACTAACTACAAACTATTCCCACAATCCAGAAATGATAGGAATATTCGATCATAGGAAAAGTCATACAAAATAGATGTTAAGCTATAATTTCTCTTATAGTATATAGTCATTTGCTAAAGAATTAATATCATCTTAGAGTCACTTTGAAGTTTGAACACAAATCTATTGAAGCAAGTTTTATGTTCTAGATTTGCACATAATTTTGATTAATTGTTGGTCAAACTTGATACTTATATGACTGTCTATGAATTTTAAGATCAAACAGGGATGAATTGGACAAATAACCTTTTATATGCGTTTAAGATCAACCAAAATTTAATTGGATAAACTTTCTCCCTTCAGTCAGAAATGAGGATCTAAACCTAAGAAAAAAATAAAATAATTGACAACTTTGAACAGTCCATTTCTAGAAAAAAAAAACATTCACAACCATAAACAGAGTTAGGGTGCATTCGATAGGGATCCAAATTTTCTTAGAAGCATTTTAGATCCAAATTATCCCAATAAATGTTTCATGTGATGAATTAGAATCACTTCGTAAAACCGTTTGGCTAGTAGGCTGAATTTTGATTCATATGAAGATATATATTTTCTTAAAGAATCATATAAATAAAAGTGTGCTTCAAAAACTTCTGAACTTTTTGTGGGTGAACAGTAACTTAAATACAATACAATCTTAATATGTGCACTAAAAAAGAATTACAACCGAAAAAATAAAATTGGTAGCCCATAAGTGCAGCAAGGAAACCGAAACGATTCTGTGAGAAACCACCCTTTCCTAGTTTCTAACTTCGCTGAAGAAAAAACTGAACAGAATCCTTGCGGATCTAGGCAGCACGTCACGGTTTCGAGCCGTTCTAGTGAATAACGAATCCGATTCTCATGTCCAAACGGGGCCTTATAAGTTATAACAATGTTCATGGCATACTCCTTGGTAAAAATTATACATATACTACTACTTTCATTTGAGAAGCAACTTATTTGAACATATAGAAATATAGTAGTTTTACAGTCAAACTTCAAATTAGTTTGACTGCATGATCGAGGGGCAACTGAAAACATCTGTACTAAATACTGGAGATATACTTGCTTACCAGAAGTAGGTAGTAACGCATGTTTGACTACAATGATATATTTCAGTTAAATATGGAGATAGTCTTAAGCTACTGCATGTGCATAACCACACATATATGCTTACGACCATTAAGTAGTAACACATACACAGGCTCGCTAGCTAGTAATTCTTTTAAGGAACGACAAGAGATTTATCAAGATTTTTATTAGACGACAGAAAAGGAAATAAAAAGAGAGAGGTACGTACAACACCACCTAAAGAGTTCAACTCATCAGAACAATTAAAGAAACAGGTGCACCTGACCTGTACACATGGGGGCCAAGGTTAACCAGTATGTGTAGGGCAAAATGTAGGAGTTACTGTTTCTAAATTTCCAAATTTTAGTAGTAATCGTCATAACATTATGCCCAATGTAGTTCTGTTAAAAAAAGGATGCAACTAGTGTTCGATCGTATAAACAGGCAAAACGGATTTTTAGAAGAAACTGGCACCTAGTTGCTTCCAAAATGCAATACTGCGAAAAAGACGTAACTAGCCAATATTCGCCCAAATTAAATGGGCAAACGAATTTAGAAGAAATTGACACCTGTTGCTGGGTAGACACGGCGTCCCTCTCGTGCTCTCCTGTCACGTTCATCTTCCCCTGTCTCTTGTCTGTCTGGCCTCCTGTGCTTGATAAAAGGAGAGAGTTGACTATGTAGAGAAAGATTCATAATATATGTTTTAGAATTAATTTATGTACTCCTTCCGTTTCAAATTACAAGTCATTCTGACTTTTTTGGAGAGTCAAAGTATTTCAAATTTAACTAAAATTATAAAAAACATTACAATGATTTATGACATCAAATGGGTACTATAAAAATATAATTAATAAAAAATTTAATGATACTTATTTGATATCATAGATATTATTATTTTATTATACGAATTTGGTCAAACTTGAGATATTTTGACTCTTAAAAAAGTTAAAATTACTTATAATTTGGAACCGAGGAAGTACCATACAAACAAACAGATTGAACAAACTTTTGTCATTGTACGTGCTTCTACTGCATAAATATTGGTGTGGTACAGAAATGTCATATAAGACGGGAAAAAATAGACCATTTCTGTCCTCTGTCAGC
Organism: Miscanthus floridulus; assembly: GCF_019320115.1. Classification (NCBI taxonomy): domain Eukaryota; kingdom Viridiplantae; phylum Streptophyta; class Magnoliopsida; order Poales; family Poaceae; genus Miscanthus; species Miscanthus floridulus. Next base: position 108,234,034 of record NC_089587.1, on the reverse strand, counting down.
ATTAAACAAAACGAGAAACGACGAGCATGAGAGTGCGGTGCTTCGATGGGGAGATATCAACCGTACCTGCGACGGTGGTCCCGGAGGAGCCGGCGGCGACGGTGTTGCAGCCGCTCTTCCTCTTGCGGCCTCTCCCGCCGGCGCCCACCACCTTGAAGTGGATCCGATCTTCGTCTTCCCTTTCCTCGTCTACGACGGTGGTGGAGCTGGAGCCGCCGGCCATAAATGCCTGAACGGCGGCGGCGGGAACCACGCGGCGGCCGTCGTCGGCCCCCTTGGCCTTCTTCTCCAGGTAGCACTTGCGCCACGCGATGACCATCCACAGGTCACAGACATCGTTGGCCTGCAGCGGACTCCTGAGGACGTAGGTCGAATCCCTGAGCGTGCGGAGCAGCTCGTCCGCCTCGTCGCCGGTGGCCACGTGATCCAGCGACAAGACTACGTAGTATGCATGCACCAGTAACAAAATGATTAGTTAAGCTTTTCCTCTTTCAGTATTGCTTGATGTGATGCAATTTTATTCGTAGGTGTGCGTGCGTTGATCGCCATGGCAGCGTGCTTACAGTAGATGACCGGGATGGACAGATCGGACTCGACAATGCCACGGAAGTCGAAGCCGCAGGTGGTAGCCTTCTCAGCGTTGACGAGGACCACGTCGACGTCTTTGTTCTTGTCTCCAGAGAGGAACTTAAGTGCAGATGTAGGGCTCCCGCAAGAGGCCACTGCAAAGAGAGGTGTGGCAAGTGACACGTGAAACCATGAGTATGCCCATAAAATTAGGGGTTATGCTGGCCAAAAAAAAAATGAAGAAAAGAGAGGCTTTTTTTAATCTCTATATCTCTATCTATCTCTACCTCTATCTATAATAATTAATAATAATAATTTAAAAGCGACAGTTTCTTCCAACCCGTTTCTTATTTTCAAAATACCCCTGTGCCCTTCATATGTCCAATATGTGATCCGGACTCATACAATGAAATCCGATTCCAAGACATATATTGGGTCTCGTTGCAGCACGGGCACGTCTGATAGTAATGTTAAAAAGAGATCTTGGTGGCTCACAGTTCATAATTTAACTAAAGTGCAGTAAATTATGCAATAGGAATAAAACTATTTTCTTTAAGAAAAAACAGTGAGATGTTTAAAAATTGGCACAATTCTTTGATTTGAATCTTGCTTACTCAAAGGTATATATATGAGAAAACTCGCACAGGAGAATGAGGGATATCATTTTCCCCCAAGAAATAAGGGTTAATAAACTTGGTTTAAAACATGATCTATCTTCAAATATGGAAGAAACACGAAAAAAACGACATGACATAAAGAAACACCGAGTGCACATCATCTGGCCCTGTCACTCTTCTAAAATTTTCCACCACAGATGTTGAAGAAAACATCATATTTTTACCTATTTTCTATAGATATTAAATGGAAACAGCAGATCTCATGCCCAAAAACTCTCCAAACAAATACCCAAAATACATATAGCTTCACTGCATCTTCTTGAGGAAAACATACTTCAAGAAGATCTATAATTAGAAAACCTTATTGCCAACTCAAAAGATCACAATTACCTTTGAAGTTTAGGAGAGAAAGAAGCATGGAAGATGACTTAATGAACCTTGCATCATCGTCCACAATCAAGGCTCTGATGCCATTGGGGAACATTGCTGTCATCTCCCGGTTCATTGAGGCACACACTAGGGTGTGTGTGGACTTATGAGAAGGGATCGTGACTAACCTGTTTATTTATAGGCTAAGGGAGGGGATGGGTGGGTGTTTTTTTGGGGGGGGGTGGGGGGTGGGGTGGGGTGGGGTAGGGGGGGCAGTGGAGAAGGCCATTTTTTAAAAAGCAGTGGAGAAGTGTTAGACCAGTGATGGATTGGATAAACAATAAAGTCTAACAACCTTCTTCGTTTGTGCTTCTTTTGCAACTTTTGGTTCAGAGAATGAGTAATCTTCAAAAAGCTTAAACTTAGCAGCTATATGATAGAACCAAAACTAACTTAATACGAGGAAAAAGAGCATCATGTGTACTAAATAATCTTTCTTTATCTCTCATAAGAGTACGTGATGAATGTAGGCATCACTCTATCTCTATTGACACACACATCGTCTTATTGGTCATCTTAAAAAAATGTTTTCTACTCCATGTGTGCTAAGTTTGTCCATTGGATTACGCGAGTTTGTATGTTGCAATAGGAAGTATCCATTTAAATTCCAATGCATCCGTCTTCATTTGACAAACAACATACACCAACTACCTATTTTGCAGATTGCAATTCATTCGCAGCCTTGTATGGTCTTCGGTTCTCTCTCTTTCTTCAAATAATTATTTATTACTCCTCACTACTAGAGAACAGACTTTAGAACGATGTCCCAATTTAGCATTAGCCTCGGCATTTTTTGCCCCCGGGACTAAAGGACCCTTTAGTCCCGGTTGGTATTACCAACCGGGACTAAAGGTCCCTGCCCAACGGTCGTCCGCGGGGCAGGGATCTTTAGTCCCGGCTGGTATTACCAACCGGGACTAAAGGTTTACCTTTAGTCCCGGTTGGTAATACCAGCCGGGACTAAAGCTTTTAGTCCCGGTTTGGGTTATGCCCCGGGAATAAAGATTAATATTTAGTCCCGGTTTGGACCCCTAACCGGGACTAATTATCCCGGCCTATAATTCTGCTCAATTCTTCCTCCCCGAGCCCGAGCCATTCCATTATTCAAACTCACTGCCTCTGTTCTTCAGCTTGCTGTTGTTCTTGCACTCTCCCCCTCCATTGGTGTTGCTCTTCGATTTTGGAGGTAACAAACTTAATCCTCTTATGTTTTATCAGTAGCTTATCTCATTTTGCGATGTAGATGCATGTGTAACTTTATATGTTGGACTTTATTATGATTTTATATGTCATTTTTAGCTCAAAATCACATGATGATTTGCATATATGTTTGGATAAACAAAAGTTAAATTAGTTCATCAAAATCACGCCTCGCTCGTCCTCGCTGGAGCACGCGCCATTCTCGTCCCCGGTGGCTTACGTGATCTTAGAATTAATTTTTCCATGAAATGAAAAACTTAGAAAATTGTTAGAAAATTGTAGAAAATCCGTACTAGTTGAACTTGCGGACCGTGTTCATGTCGGCGAGCATGTTCTCTGCCGAGCGGTAACGGACGTCAAGGAGGAGCTTTGATTCTACGAGGGAGAGCGGCAACGGTCGTGGAAGACCGTGTTCCCTTTCTCGTAGAATCAGAGCTCTTCCTTGGCCAAGTACGGTGCCGTCCGGTGGAGAAATGCTCGTCGAGATGATCACGTAAGCAAGGTCAACTAGTACGGATGGTTATTTATTGAAACATGTTTTTGAGCTATAATTTGATGGATATTTGAAAATATGAAATTTACACTAGTTTGCAAAAATAAGTATAGAAAGTAGATGACAACTGTTACTGGATCCTCGGCCTCTCGTTCGGTTGCGAAACGACTGAGGCCAGAACTCCCTCTCATTATCTGCGGCAAGTGTAAGCAGAAGATTGTGATGGAGTACCGAGTCAAGAGACAGGGACCCAACAAGGGTCGTGTTTTCTACAAGTGCCCGGATCGCGATGTGAGTTTCTTACGCATTTTATAATTATGGCTAATTGACCTGCTTTTCTTGAATATTTTTGACTAAATATTTTTTGGCTTTAATTTCAGTGGGAGGGCAATGGATGCGATGGTTGGTACTGGGAGGAAGATTATGCTACATACGTGCAGAATTTGGGTGCGCTTGAGGTAGCGGATGCTGCTGATGAGGCAGTGAGCCAGCAGGAGAAGCTTATTGATATTCAACAGAAGAATGATTTGTCTGTTTTAGTTGCGTACGATCACAAAATAATTATGTTACTGAAGTGCATTGTAGTTTTAGTTTGTTTAGTGATAGTTGGGATTGCTTACGTTGTAGCCAGGCTTAGTTAATTAATCAACCGTGTGTGTGTCATTTATGTTGTGTAATAAAATACTTAATTATGTTCAAGGTTTTCATAATTTGTCGTGTAATACAGATTATGTCACGCCATTGGATGTACAATGCCGATCGTCGCTCCCAAGACTTTATAGAGGGCTTGCACTATTTCTTAGGTGTGGCCGAGGCAAATAAGCGGGATGGTTTCATATGCTGTCCATGTGCCCTATGTAAGAATTTAAAGGAATATTCAAGCTCAATGAGTCTTCATTCACATTTGCTTAAGTCAGGTTTCATGTCAAACTATATATGTTGGACTAAGCATGGAGAAAGCGGGGTCATGATGGAAGAAGGTGAAGGAGAAGATTTAGACATTGATGACATTATTGCTCAGTATGGTGCCTTTGATGATACTACAATGGGGGGAGATGAAGAAGAGGTAGCGGTAGAAGATGATCTCGGTGATGCTCTTGGCGATGCCATTCGTGATGCACAACAAGAATGGGAAAGTGAAAAAGAGAAAGTTAAGTTGGAGCGCATGCTTGAGGATCATAGGAAGTTGCTATACCCGATGGCCGAAGAGGGGCAAAAAAAGCTGGGTACAACACTGGAATTGCTACAGTGGAAGGCAAAGAATGGTGTATCCGATAAGGCATTTGGGAATTTATTAAACCTCATAAAGAAGATGCTTCCGAAGCCAAATGAATTGCCCACCACTACGTACGAAGCAAAAAAGGTTGTCTGCCCTTTGGGATTAAAAATCCAGAAGATACATGCATGTCCTAATGACTGTATCCTCTACCATGGCAATGAATACGAGAATTTGGATGAATGCCCGGTATGTAAAGCATCGCGGTATAAGATCAGGCGCGATGATCCTGGTGACGTCGAGGGTGAACAACGTCCTAGAAAGAAAATCCCTGCCAAGGTTATGTGGTATGCTCCTATAATACCACGCTTAAAACGTTTGTTCAGAAATAAAGACCACGCAAAGTTGTTGCGGTGGTATAAAGAAGACCGTAAGGTAGACAATATGCTGAGACACCCAGCTGATGGGTCCCAGTGGAGAGCGATAGATAGAGAATTTTCAGAGTTTGCAAATGAGGTTAGAAACTTAAGGTTCGCCTTAAGTACAGATGGTATGAATCCTTTTGGACAGCAGAGCACTAGTCATAGCACTTGGCCAGTTACTCTATGTATCTACAACCTTCCTCCATGGTTATGCATGAAGCGGAAGTTCATTATGATGCCGATCCTCATCCAAGGTCCGAGGCAACCTGGCAACGATATTGATGTATATCTGAAGCCATTAGTTGAAGAACTTCTAGTTTTATGGAACAAACCAGGTGTACGTGTCTGGGATGAGTACAAACAAGAACACTTTGACCTACGAGCAATGTTGTTCGTAACCATCAATGATTGGCCTGCTTTAAGTAATCTTTCAGGTCAGACAAACAAAGGATATAATGCATGCACACATTGTTTTGATGACCTTGACAGTATATATTTGAAAAGATGTCGAAAGGTCGTGTACCTTGGCCATCGTCGATTCCTTCCTTTGAACCACCAAGTAAGAAAGAAAGGGAAGCATTTTAAAGGTAAGCCAGACCACCGGAAGAAGCCTCATAACCGAACCGGGGAAGATGTACTCGCAATGGTCAAGGATGTGAAAGTAGTATTTGGAAAGGGACAAGGCAGTGAATCTGTTCCCAAAGATGCTAATGGACATGCACCCATGTGGAAGAAGAAGTCCATCTTTTGGGAGCTACCCTATTGGCAAGTCCTAGAGGTCCGCAACGCAATCGACGTGATGCACCTGACAAAGAATCTTTGTGTGAACCTGTTAGGATTCATGGGTGTGTACGGGAAGCCAAAGGATTCACTTGAAGCACGCCAGGACTTGCAGTGCATGAAAGAACGAGACAACCTTCATCCAGAGAAGACAGGTGATGGACGTCATTACTTAAGTCCTGCTAGCTACACGCTTAGCAAAGAAGAGAGGGACAGCATGTTCGAATGTCTAAGCAGCATCAAGGTCCCATCGGGATTCTCCTCCAATATAAAGGGTATAATAAATGTGCCAGATAAAAAATTCCTAAACTTAAAGTCCCACGACTGCCACGTGCTTATGACGCAATTGCTTCCAGTTGCTTTAAGAGGAATTCTACCTCCACATGTACGTCTAGCCACCGTGAAGCTATGTGCATTTCTCAATGCAATTTCTCAGAAGGCAATCAATCCAGTGGAACTAGCTACTCTACAGAACGATGTGGTTCAATGTCTTGTCAGCTTTGAGTTGGTGTTCCCTCCATCCTTCTTTAATATCATGACACACATCCTAGTTCATTTGGTGAAGGAGATTAGTATTCTTGGACCTGTGTTCTTACATAACATGTTCCCCTTCGAGAGGTTTATGGGAGTCTTGAAGAAATATGTGAAAGTCCGTTCTAAGCCTGAAGGAAGCATCGCCCAGGGCTATGGAACAGAGGAGGTCATTGAGTTCTGTGTTGACTTTATTCCTGACATTGCTCCGATTGGCGTTCCCGAATCACGACATGAGGGGAGACTCAGTGGTAAAGGAACTTTAGGGAAGAAAACATATATTGGCATGGAAGACGATTATTTCAATAAAGCACACTACACAGTTCTTCAGAACTCGTCATTGGTGCATCCGTACATCGAGATACATAAGGAGTTCTTACGATCCAAGTTTCCAGGGAAGACTGAAGCTTGGATTAGGCGTCAGCACATGAAAAGTTTCAGTGGTTGGTTGCGAAAAGAATGTCAAGGCGATGACAATATTGATGAGCAACTGTATTTGTTGGCTAGGCAGCCATCGTGGCATATCCTCACGTACCAAGGGTACGAGATAAATGGGAATACATTTTACACAGTTGCCCAAGATAAAAGGAGCACCAATCAAAATAGTGGTGTTCGCATAGATGGCACAGATCCAAATGGGAATATACAAACATATTATGGCCGCATAGAAGAGATATGGGAACTAGACTACGCACCTAATTTTAAAGTCCCTTTGTTCCGGTGCCAATGGGTGAAGCTGACCGGAGGAGGGGTAACAGTCGACAAAGAGTATGGAATGACAACAGTGGACCTCAACAATATTGGATACAAAGAGGAACCATTCGTCCTTGCTGCCGATGTGAGTCAGGTGTTCTATGTGAAAGACATGTCTACAAAATCAAAGAGAGGAAAAAACGAAGACATCAACTCAATGATCAATGAGCCAAAGCGCCACATAATTCTTTCTGGGAAAATAAATATAGTAGGAATTGAAGACAAGTCAGACATGTCAGAAGATTACGAAAGAAATGTCCGAATTCCACCCTTCATAGTGAAGAAAGATCCAAGCATCATGTTAAATGATGAAGACACTCCATGGTTACGACAAGATCATAACCAAGGGTCATACGTCAAGAAGAAATTCACTGTTGTGCCCGCATGATACAACGATGCATGTTTAATATATTATGTTTTAGAGACGGATATTATGTAATATGTTTTCGGAACCCTAGATTGTCTAAAATTGAAAAGTTTTGAATACCAAGTTTGTTCATATCATCAATATCTACAATCCTTATATAGACCATTTTTTCATTTGAGAAAGCTTGAACAAAATGTAGTTCAATTTTCACAAGTGTGTGACATAGTTTTAGAAAGTCTATAAGAGATAAGGAAAATTGTGACTAGTGTTTGATAAAAATTTCTCAAATGGGAAAATGATCTATGTAACAATTGTAGATCTTGCTGAGATGATCAAACTTGGTATTCAGAGTTTTTTCATCTGAGGTCATTTAGTGTCTCATTTGAGCAAGTTTGACCAAGTCAAATTTGGTCAAATGAAAAAACAACACTTTGACCCTAGTATTATGGACTCTAAATGACTTCGAATTGAAAAGTTTTGAATACCAAGTTTGTTAAACTCAAAAAGATCTACAATTGTTGTTTTGGTCAACTTTCCATTTGAGAAAGTTTGGACGGTTCAAATTTATGATTTTTAAATTTCGACGCCTACAAACTAGTTTTCGGAACCCTAGATTGTCTAAAATTGAAAAGTTTTGAATACCAAGTTTGTTCATATCATCAATATCTACAATCCTTATATAGACCATTTTTTCATTTGAGAAAGCTTGAACAAAATGTAGTTCAATTTTCACAAGTGTGTGACATAGTTTTAGAAAGTCTATAAGAGATAAGGAAAATTGTGACTAGTGTTTGATAAAAATTTCTCAAATGGGAAAATGATCTATGTAACAATTGTAGATCTTGCTGAGATGATCAAACTTGGTATTCAGAGTTTTTTCATCTGAGGTCATTTAGTGTCTCATTTGAGCAAGTTTGACCAAGTCAAATTTGGTCAAATGAAAAAACAACACTTTGACCCTAGTATTATGGACTCTAAATGACTTCGAATTGAAAAGTTTTGAATACCAAGTTTGTTAAACTCAAAAAGATCTACAATTGTTGTTTTGGTCAACTTTCCATTTGAGAAAGTTTGGACGGTTCAAATTTATGATTTTTAAATTTCGACGCCTACAAACTAGTTTTCGGAACCCTAGATTGTCTAAAATTGAAAAGTTTTGAATACCAAGTTTGTTCATATCATCAATATCTACAATCCTTATATAGACCATTTTTTCATTTGAGAAAGCTTGAACAAAATGTAGTTCAATTTTCACAAGTGTGTGACATAGTTTTAGAAAGTCTATAAGAGATAAGGAAAATTGTGACTAGTGTTTGATAAAAATTTCTCAAATGGGAAAATGATCTATGTAACAATTGTAGATCTTGCTGAGATGATCAAACTTGGTATTCAGAGTTTTTTCATCTGAGGTCATTTAGTGTCTCATTTGAGCAAGTTTGACCAAGTCAAATTTGGTCAAATGAAAAAACAACACTTTGACCCTAGTATTATGGACTCTAAATGACTTCGAATTGAAAAGTTTTGAATACCAAGTTTGTTAAACTCAAAAAGATCTACAATTGTTGTTTTGGTCAACTTTCCATTTGAGAAAGTTTGGACGGTTCAAATTTATGATTTTTAAATTTCGACGCCTACAAACTAGTTTTCGGAACCCTAGATTGTCTAAAATTGAAAAGTTTTGAATACCAAGTTTGTTCATATCATCAATATCTACAATCCTTATATAGACCATTTTTTCATTTGAGAAAGCTTGAACAAAATGTAGTTCAATTTTCACAAGTGTGTGACATAGTTTTAGAAAGTCTATAAGAGATAAGGAAAATTGTGACTAGTGTTTGATAAAAATTTCTCAAATGGGAAAATGATCTATGTAACAATTGTAGATCTTGCTGAGATGATCAAACTTGGTATTCAGAGTTTTTTCATCTGAGGTCATTTAGTGTCTCATTTGAGCAAGTTTGACCAAGTCAAATTTGGTCAAATGAAAAAACAACACTTTGACCCTAGTATTATGGACTCTAAATGACTTCGAATTGAAAAGTTTTGAATACCAAGTTTGTTAAACTCAAAAAGATCTACAATTGTTGTTTTGGTCAACTTTCCATTTGAGAAAGTTTGGACGGTTCAAATTTATGATTTTTAAATTTCGACGCCTACAAACTAGTTTTCGGAACCCTAGATTGTCTAAAATTGAAAAGTTTTGAATACCAAGTTTGTTCATATCATCAATATCTACAATCCTTATATAGACCATTTTTTCATTTGAGAAAGCTTGAACAAAATGTAGTTCAATTTTCACAAGTGTGTGACATAGTTTTAGAAAGTCTATAAGAGATAAGGAAAATTGTGACTAGTGTTTGATAAAAATTTCTCAAATGGGAAAATGATCTATGTAACAATTGTAGATCTTGCTGAGATGATCAAACTTGGTATTCAGAGTTTTTTCATCTGAGGTCATTTAGTGTCTCATTTGAGCAAGTTTGACCAAGTCAAATTTGGTCAAATGAAAAAACAACACTTTGACCCTAGTATTATGGACTCTAAATGACTTCGAATTGAAAAGTTTTGAATACCAAGTTTGTTAATTTTGGTCGAATTGAAAAAACAACAATCCTTATATAGGCCATTTTTTCATTTGAAAAAGTTGTACAACAAAAAATACTATATTTTCTTTATTTTTATAGGTTTAACAAAAATTTCCTGTCAATTTTGGTCAAAAACCGAGAAAAAATTGAAACATTGACGTTACAATAATGTGATAATAAATTTCCTATCGAATAATATTAGTTTTATTAATTTTAAGTTACAAATATATTTTTGCATTAACAAAATACTTAGTATTAGTAACATTTATATTCTATATTCATAAAAGAAATTAAAAACTATAGGTTACAAAATTTTCCTATTTACAATAAATAATTAGTTAATCAATAGAATTTTTTAAAATAAATATTGCAAAGTATTGAAGTTGCTATGGAATTAATTGATTAACCTAGTATTAAACAAAATCAAAATCCCAGGTCTTTCCAATTACGCTGGCGGGTTGCCAAAATTTTCGGTGCCTTCAGTCCCGGCCCAGACCAAGAACCGGGACTAAAGGGTGAGCGGCAATTTCGGTGCCCGCCCAAAATACTTTTAGTCCCGGCTAGTAACACCAACCGGGACTAAAAACCCTTTAGTCCCGGCTTGTAAGGCGAGCCGGGACTAAAGGGTTGGGCCTTTAGTCCCGGCTGGTAATACAAGCCGGGACTAAAGGGTTTTTAGTCCCGGTTGGTGTTACTAGCCGGGACTAAAGGGTCCCGGCCTATATATATCGAACGGTTTCATCTTCTACCTTTCGATCTACACGTCGATCATCGCCGCCGCCACCGCCATCTTCGATCTCGCCTCCGTCGCCCCAGCCCCGCCCGGCCGTACATCGAGCTCGTCTCTGCCGCGCCGCCGTCGTCTTCTACCCCCGCCCGGCCGCGCCATCCGCCCGGCCCCGTCTCTGCCCGCACCCGAGCCCCCTCCGTCGACCGCTTCCCGCGCGCCCGGCGGCCTCGTCGTCGAGCCCCGCCGTCTCCGCCGCCGTACGTCGTCCTCGCGCGATCGAGGTGCTCAGCTCGGCCCCGCGCGTGGCCGGCCAGCACGCCCTGCCGGCCCGCGCCATCCGCCTCGATCCACAGCGCCTGCTAGAGCTTAGCTTGCTCTCGGCCGGCCAATATATATTAGATTAAAATGTTAGATTTAATTAGTAGTTTTTGATATATGTTAGATTTAAATGTATTAAAATTTAATTAGTACTTTATTTAGATAGTTTTTTTAGATAGTTTTTTATTATAGTATTTGATATATGTTAGATTAAAATGTATTAAATTTTAATTAGTACTTATTTAGATAGTTTTTTTTAGATAGTTTTTTATTATAGTTTTTGATATATGTTAGATTAAAATGTATTATCTATTACTAGTTTATCTAATTTCATGTTAGATTTATTTAATTGGATTTAGTAATTATATATTCTATCTCTCTATATATATATATCTAGAGAGAGATTCTATATGTATACATATGGTACTTAATTAATTATTTCTATATGTATATATACATGTACTTATTTTCATGTGTTGAGAGAGAGAGAAAATTGTATCTAGAGAGACATTCTATGTGTTATCACATGCATATCTAGAGATATAGACATATGCACTTATTTCTATGTGTTGAGAGAGAGAGAAAATATATTGTATCATTCTATGTGTATATATATACATGTACTTATTTCCATGTTTTTGGATCGAAAGTGTTTTTGATTCGATTCCAAAGCCTATACCTTATTATTGTTTATCCTTATGAAATATTATGTGTTATTATATTTAATTGGATTTAGTAATTCTATATGTGTTATCACATGTACTTATGTTATGTACCATAATAATTCTATCTATGTGTTATCTTGAAGATACAAATGGCTGCTCCGGATGATAACTTGAGTGATGACATAATGGCGGATATTATCAACGCCGGCACCAATGTGGATGTAGATGACACGAGTCAGTACTTTGCTGATTATGAGGATATCCTGAATATGCCGGTGGTTGAAGATCAACAAATTGTCGCGCAAGAAAATACTGGCGAGGTATATTCGATTATCTATCATCTCTTATAGATGCATGCGTACGTATATTTGTTGTTAATCGTTGTGTTTCTACTCATGTAGCCGGTCTCTGGATCTACATCAACCACCGACAAAAGTAGGAAAGTCCGAGGGCCAAAAAAGCCATTAGAGGGCCGTTTCATAATATCAGAATTCGACACCGACACCGGCAAACCATTGGGACCACATGCTCAGACATATGTCAATCAATGTGGGTTCATTGTAAGGGATAGGATCCCAGTTAGTGCTCGTGAATGGAAGCAGAAGATATCCGCTCCTAATGTTAGTTTTGTATCTGATCGTGATAAGAACCTAGCTTGGAGAGATATCACTCAGCATTTCACATTACAAGCAGATGATGCTTTGAAGGAGCTAGTGAGGGATTGGACAATGAAGAAGATGGCAACATTGTTCCAGAGTTGGAAGAAGACATTGTATAAAAAGTTTATCTTGAAGAATGCTACGCCGAATTTCAATGCTAAGGCGTTTGTCAAGTTGGAGTCCCATTGGGATGCCTTCGTAGAATACAAGACATCTCAAGACAGTGAGGAACGTGTGATGAGGAATCGGCAGAATGCCCGACAGAAGCAATACCATCATCGCATGGGATCAGGTGGTTATAGGAGTGCTATTCCCAAGTGGCAGAACCTAGAAGCAGAGATTACTGCCAAGGGAATCATACCTGAAACAATAGAAAAGAACTGGCCTCAACGCGCGAAGAATTGGTTCTACGCTCATGGGGGAAGCCTAGACCCAGACACTGGCAAGCTAATTTTCGGCCAAAAAATTGAGAGAGCAACACAGAGACTAGCTCGTGCTAGGGAAGAAGCTGATAGTGGTGTTTTCAAGCCCAACAGAGAGAAGGATGAATTGACATATGCCCTAGAGAATCCCGAACACGGTGGTCGAACAAGAGGCTATGGGGCGGTTCCGTGGCTACACGCATTCCCAGCAGACAAGGATACCTACAGAAGCCGCCAGAGAAAGAAGGATGAGGAGGCAGAACGAATTCGTGCATTGGAGCAATTTGTTGATGAGTCACGACAAGCATTGCTTGAATCACGTGAACGAGAAAAATCTCTTGAGGCAAGAATGCAGGAGGAGATCAAGAGGCAAGTGCAGCTAGCAATGAGTCAAATGCAATCGCAATCAACGCCGGGAGTCACCATTAGCCCCGTTGGTCAGATGAAAAGCAGTTGTGCTTCTACGGAGCTGCCAGTTATTCAAGACGACGCTGGGTTGCGCTTCCCTGTTGATGACATTACCGAGCCTCTAACAAAATGTGAGCTGCACATTCCAGATGGTAATGCATCAATCATGGTGGCTGTCGGGGTTGTATCTCCAATAGACCGAACGAAGACACCAAGAATCCATGGGTCAGTTATTCAACCTGGATATGCTAGCGTCTCGGTCGATAGAGTGCTCAAAGGTTACAGCAATGTTCCTCTTGACATTGAAGGCGGTGATGGGGAGAAGACACTAGGAGAAACAGAGAAGACATTTATTCAATGGCGCAAACGCTTCATCATCATTCCTGGGGCGCCACCGCTTCCCCTACCTCACCCTAGGTACGAATGAAAGTGAATGAAATATTATTTTCCATTAATTTTCTATTGGCTTCAAAAATAATTGACACACAAATTGTTTTTATAGCAGGGTCTCTCCCCAGCCTAGCCTAATCATTCATTCCCCATCTCATCACAGCGTCGCGGGGGGCGAGACGACTTCATCCCCACGGCGATCGCCAACTCCTACACCGGCCCCATCGCCTCCACAACGATCTCCAACTCCTACACCGGCCCCATCGCCTCCACAACGATCTCCAACTCCTACACCGGCCCCACCGCCTCCACAACGATCTCCAACGTCTCCACGCCGGTCTCCACCAACACTGGCCTCATCGCCTCCACGCCGATCTCCAACACCGCCTCCACCCCCTCCACAGCGACGCACTACAAAGACGTCTAAGGTCCCGGCGGCAAAGAAGACCCCAAGAAAAAGAGTTATTTCTCAAGAAATACTTCCTGAAAAGACTGATGAGCAAATAGCAGCTGAAGAAGACAAAAAAGTAAAAGATTTTTTTATAGATATCAAAAACAAGAGTCAAGCAAAGCTTAAGGAGAAGCCGTACTTTTACATACCACGAGATGTGCTGAGGCAGAAGGTCGATGCTCACAAGAAAAAGATGATTGAACTTCGTAAGCCTTCGCCACTATCAGACTATGACCGCTCCCTCGTGAAGTCACATGATGCAGATAAGAAAAGGAAAAGAGCATCAGGGAAGGATGTCCCACAGCTCGGACAACAGAAGCAACCAATGCAAAATCTTGTTGTTGCTAATGAATATGGTTCCAACATAGAAGTCTATCGACCAGACAACTCTGGAGAAGTGTCGGTTCAAGCCCTTAATGCTTTTTTTAAAGATACTGGTTTAACCTTGGATCAATTGACGGGCAAAGCTCCAATCCAGAACCTGGAAGTTGATACCTGGAAGACTTATAAATATGGCAAAAGTCTATACAACCCTGCGGCTCTGAATGAATTGGGTACGCAAATGTACTTGCTCAACAAGTGGTACATGCAGGCGTGTGGCAGGGGTGAGCAGTGGATCTTTGTCAGATTTAGAGACCATCATTACTTCCGTGGCGATGACATCTTACATATTAGTTTCGAAGAATTGCATCAACTATTCCACTTGGACGCTCTGGACAAATCAATCATGAGCTCCTTTTGTTTGTAAGTGATTCTTACTTTTATTTAATAAACTCACTTCCATGCGTACGTGTATATAATTATCCTCACATGTAACTTATATTTATATATAGATTCCAGATGTCAGAGCTCCAAAGAATACAAGACACCAGTGTTGGCTTCATTGATCCTTATATCGTATTCAAAACCGATATTATTGTCAAGGACTACTGGGTATCTGAAGCACAGACGAATATCATGAAGTTCTTCGTGAAGCAGCACGACAAGACAACAATACTTTTCCCGTACAACTTTGAGTAAGTGTTAATAATAATGTAGTCTACACATTTTATGTAATATCAATACAACTTATATGCATGTACGTGTGTGTATAAACCAATGCAGTTTTCACTGGATACTCATTGTCATTGAGTTAAACTCAAGTCGGTTACTAATCTTTGACTCGTTGAGAAAAGAACGGGCACTATACCAAGATATGATAGACATTATCCAGGGGTAATTTCGATCTCTCGCGCACAACTATTATTGAATAGACTTTGCCATAATTTATTAACGATCGTACATTATTGGTCGCACAGGGTTTGGAAAGAGTTTATTCGGCAACATCGCAAGGATTGCAAGGCACCACTTAATGTAGTTGAAATACCAGTAAGTTGTACTATATACACTTCCCCACGTGTTTAATTACTATATCGTACTTCAATTTACGTGTGAGATGATGAGAATAATCTTCTTCTCGTACAGTGGTGTTTGCGGCAGGAACCAGGTAATAACTTGTGTGGATACTACGTTTGTGAATTTATCACTGCGCACATAAGAAGAACTCCTGAAGATGTCCTCAGAGTACGTATATATCAATTTTTATTTATTTTTAAATGAATATATATACATATATGTGTATTAATACTTTTCCTTTTATTTCAAATGCAAGACTGAATGGTTGAAACGAAGGGTCATGCAAAAAGACCATCTGAAAGCAGTTCAAGAGTCAATAGCAGGATATCTTCTAGAAAAAGTGCTAAATCCCAACGGCGAGTTCTACTTTGATCTTAAGGAATAAATGATGTAAATTAAATGTTTATTGATATCGTTATTTTCGAGAACAAGATTATGAAAGTGTTGTATATATACATATATATATATATATATATCTATAATATATATAGTTTCATACTTTATTCGAATATAATAATGCTCAAGATGAGAATTAGATGTAATTATATGCATGCGTGTATTTATATTAGCAACGTAGAATACGTACATAAAAACATATTATATATTAAACAAATACGTGTAACTGAACTGAAAACAAATTAAACAAAAAAAAAGAAAAAGAAAAGGAACCTTTAGTCCCGGTTGGGGTTACCAACCGGGACTAAAGGGTGAACCATTAGTCCCGGTTGGTAACCCCAACCGGGACTAAAGGGTGCGCCAGGTTCGCTCGGCTGGAGGGCCTTTAGTCCCGGTTGGTGTTACCAACCGGGACTAAAGGTCCCTCTTTAATCCCGGCTCGATGACCCGGGACTGAAGGTTCCACCTTTAGTCCCGGGATCGTTGTCCCGGCGCGGTAACCGGGACTAAAGGCTGTTACCGCCCGGGACAACAGGTCCATTCTGTAGTAGTGCCTCCCATCTATATATGATAAACAATTATTTGTTATTCTCCCCTTTCTCTCTAGAATGAGTACATAATGAATGCAGACATGTATAATTCTATCTCTAGTGACTTCATTCTTTCTATAGTGACTCTAGTCTATCTATAGTGACTCCATTTTATCTCTTGTTACTTGTACATTGTCTTACTACTTATATTTAATTATGTTATTATGTTCCATCATGCAGAGTCTATCTACTTGCTTTTGTGAGTTCATATGATGGAAAAGTATCCACTTGAATTCTTATCACGCATTTGTAGTGTGTGGTTTGACTTGCAACATCTACCATGAAACTACCCTAAGTTACAATAGAATCTTTGAGCTCATAGTTCCAAACCATCTTTGCTTGTTGCCTATTTTGTAACTTTTGACTATTTCTAGCATCTCTCTTATCTCTACTGACTCGCATATCACCTTTTTGACCGAAACGGCAGGGGAGTCCCCTACCTTTTTTTTTTTTGCTTTTCCATTAAATAAAAGAATAATATTTACATGAATTAAAATACAAGGCACATATGCCCAAAGTAAAAAAGCAAACTATAACAAGTAACTATCTCTCCATAAAAAGTGTTTTTGTTCCATGTGTGCAAAGTTTGTCTACTAGATTGTGCAAGTTTATATGTTGCAAAAGGAAGTGTCCACTTCAACTCCAATACATGCATCTCTATTTGAGTAAAATATATTTTGCAACTACCCAATTTTGTGGGTCCCTATTCATGCGAAGCCTCATATGGTGTTAGCTCTCTCTCTCTCTCTCTCTAATAATTATCTCTAGCGACTTCATTCTATCTATAGTGACTCCCTATCTCTAATTACTCCAGTCTATCCGTAGTGACTTCACACTCTATCTCTAGTTACTTGTACATTGCCGTACTACTTATATTTGAGCATGTTATTATGTTCCATCCATGCAGAGTTTGTCCACTTGCTTATGTGATCTCCTATGATGGAAAAGGAAGTACCCACTTGAATTCTTACCATGCATTTGTGTGTGGTTTGACTTGCAACATCTACCATGAAACTACCTTAAGTTACAATAGAATCTTTGAGCTCTCAGTTTAAAACCATCTTTGCTTGTTTCCTCTTTTGTAACTTTTGGTTTAGAGAATATCATAATAGTAATCTCCATGGATAAAATTAGGATTTGTATTATATAATCAAATTAACTTGCATGGTAAAAATAACATCAAGTCTAGTAAATAATTTACCTCTCTCCTCTCTCTCTCTCTCTCTCTCTCTCTCTCTCTCTCTCTCTCTCTTGTGTGTGTGTGTGTGTGTGTGTGTGTGTGTGTGTGTGTGTGTGTGTATCAAGAGTTCAAGATGATTTCTAGCATCACTCTTATCTCTACTGACTCACACATCGCCTTATTAGTCCTCACAAAAGTGTTTATGTTCCATGTGTGCAAAGTTTGTCTACTAGATTGTGCAAGTTTATATGTTGCAAAAGAAAGTATCAAATCCAACACATGCATCTCCATGTGAGTAGAAATATTTCCCAACTACCCAATTTTCTAGTCCCTATTGATGCGCAGCCCCATATGGTGTTTAGCTCTCTCTCTCTCTAATAAATACTTATTACTCATCTCCTCTCCTATCTACATACTCCCTTCATCCCAAATTATAAGACATTCCAACTTTCTTGGAGAGTCAAATCATCTCAAATTTGACCAAATTTATATAATAAAATATTAACATTTATCATACCAACTAAGTATCATTAGATTCTTCATTAATTATATTTTCATAATATACCTATTTGATGTCATAAATCTTTGTAATTTTGAATTGAGGGAGTAGTAAATTATTTGCTACTCACCCCCCCCCCCCCCCCCCCCTTCTCTCTTGAATGAGTACATAATAAATGCAGCCATGCAGGCATATATAGTTGTATCTGTAGTGACTTTGTTCTATCTATATTCTATCTCTAATGAGTTGTATATTGTCTTACTACTTATATTTGAGGATTTTATTATATTCCATACATGCATAGTTTGTCCACTGTCTTATTGAGTTCATATGTTCGAAAAGGAAGTAGCCACTAGAATCCTTGTTATCATGCATTTGTGTGTGGCTTGACTTGCAACATCTACCGTGAAACTACCCTAAGTTACAAGAGAATGTTTTAGATAATTGCTTTAAACCATCTTTGCTTGTTTCCTCTTTTGTTACTTTTGGTTAAGAGAATAATAATCTTCATGGCTAAAATTAGGATTTGTGTGATATAATCAAATTAACTTGCATTGAAAAGTGCCACAAATCTAGTAAATAATCTCTCTCTCAAGAGTACAAGATGATTTCTAGCATCACCGTATCTCTACTTACTCACACATCATCTTATCAGTCATCATAAAATGTGTTTTCCACTCCATGTGTGAAAAACCTGTCTACTAGATTGCTCAAGTTTATATGTTGCAAAAGGAAGTAAACTATTCAACTCCAATACATTTGTACAAGCATGATCTCTATCGGTGTGTTGAGGAAGCTCTAGAAGGTTGTGAATGCATAGCACTTGGTTACATGACCTGAAGAAAGACACCATTACAATATTGGTGACCTAGAGGATGAAGAGCAAGAGGGAAGAAATGCTAGATGTAGTAAGCCACATGGATGTTGTGCTTCCTTTAATGATGCTATTTCAATATATACTAGTTGAGTGCCCGTGCGTTGCTACGGGTAAAACATCTCATGACATACAACCACATAAGTAAAATATATGTAGAATCCCATGTCATCACAAATAATTAACATTAAACACATAATTCAAACTAAGAAACTAGTACGATGTTATTGACTTCACCTAGACAGGAAAAGGAAGCGACAATTCATTGTTTTTTGTTTGTGAGACTAATATAGCGTCGAAGATAATCTCGTACACCTTCAGGTATGTTGGCTGCACTTTGGTTCCCCGTGTATGTGAGTAGGTATAGCAAGATGTGCTTCCTCACTTCATAGTTATCCTACCAGATTTTTATACACATATATAGTAAAAATGTATGTAGGTGAAAAAAAGGAAAATTATATACAAAGGATAATACTCACATTGCAAATGGATGTTTCTATCCTTTTGCCATTCCACGTACACATGGCAAGTAGAACATTATAACCAAATGAGTCCCTGAGGAAGCATTAAATTGTTAGTATTGTATATATAGTAGAATATAAAAGGAGGAGTTTCCATTGCAAAAGTAGTTACCAATTTAACTCAAATTGGCCGACTTCTGCAACTCTATGGTCAAATAGGATTAAATCATCTTTCCACCAAGGGCATGATACTGGTAAATGCCCGTGTATCTTGTTTACCTCCATTAGTAGAGTTAGTCTTGTCACCCAATGGTGCAGGAGAGCCCCTATTTTTCATTGAAATAACCCACAATTGCCTGTAGTCTACCTGTTCCTTCAAAACAAAAAACATAGAGACCATCAGACCACACCCATATGAGCTTCATGCCAATTCAGGACCAACATACGTGTTCTACTCTATCTCTGCCATCAAACAAAAACCCCATAGTTACTGATGCATTCAGGTACTATTTGTATCCGGTTACTTATTCTCAAATTCTCATACCCAAACAATAATTTGGAGGAAGGGAAAAAGAAATACAATGACAAACAGCCAAGCACACACAGAACCTTGACTAAATATCTCAATCATCTAATGGTTGACTAAGGTCATTATTATTTTTTAAGGTCATTATTATTTTTTAGGTCATTATCTAATGGTTGACTAAAAAAATTGTTATTTGCCATAGGGTATACCAGCAATATGGCAGGACCTGCTATGCATAGTCTAAAATTATGATATGGTAATGCAGGTTCAGGGACAATTCCCAAAAGAACAAATTCAAGGAGACTAGAAAACCAGGCGCGGCTTTGCCGCGATCGAGCCCGTATAAGTAACAGCCATAGATGTAGTACAATATATATATAAGATAATTCATGTACAAAGTTTTAAGTACAACACTGTATGCCTACTATTTGAGTCCATCTCAATTTATTTTGCATAGTTACGTTTGAAACTTTATGTAGTTATCGCGCTCTCACTGGAGGGAACAAGGCCATGAATTTAAGTCGTTTAATGTGCTGTTGATGTTTAGGCACCTTCAGAAATGATTCTAATGACTTCAAAGCTGGCCTATTTGTGGATAAGGCTTAAAAACTCCTGGTGCTTCATGGTAACAGCCTGCAATCAAAGATAGTAATCAGTTTGATCAGTAGACCACTGGAATAACGAGTAAAAGTTATCTTGAACATGCCCTTCTTTAGACATATACAGAAAACTCTCTGCGGGATGCTAGGTTTTTAAAAGAGAAAGTGAAAAATGAGTCCTCATTTTGAAATTTTTAAATAATACTGTACCAGATATAAAGTACAAGGACTCTAGCAAATATGCAACTTTTGGTTGACCTACAGAATAACTTAATTTTAAGTTAGTGTCACACTGATGTGAGACTCTTTCATGAATAGTGTGATACAGGCTATGGAGCTATGGAAAAAATCGTAATATTGCAAACCAACAAAAGTTACTGGAAAATAGTTACTCGAAATGATATGATGAAATTTCCACCCATTGCCCTGGTTTTTTTGCAATCAACTCCTGTGGTGGGGCTGCTGGTTGAAATCTGATAGGGTTAATAGTGGAATATTTAGAAGCACTAATGGTTTGGTTTATTTGAGCTCGTATTGCATAGTAAACCAAACAAAAGCGTCTTTGATTAAAGAAAACAGAAATATAGAAACAGATGGGAAAATAAAACAAAGTTTGTTACCAGGTTTAGTGGCTGCAGTGTCATATGTGCATAAACCTCACTCCTCTCAGCATCAGCCTTAAGAATAAATGTAACAGAGCTGATGAAACACAGAGGTATCAATAATAATTTACTTGTATTGGTACGGTTGTGCTATTTAACTCTAAAGTTACATGCATAATCACATGTAGTGTTCATGGAAGGTGAACAACTTTGTTAAAGGACTTGAGTTCTTTCAGCTTGTTGCTTCTATCGCTGAGGGAGAAGGTCCTTTATTTCTTCATATTAGCTATTGTCTTTATTTCTTTGGCCAATAGTCTATGCATTCACCTATATATATATTCTAAAAATTAGAATCAATCTAAGCAACTGCAAGTCCAAGTGTCCAACTGTTTTATCTGTAGAATCTAGTTTGCTAACTGCCTGTTCTGCCGAGACTGTGTTATCTGAATAACATAATGGACAGGAGGACCATGAATCCTACTCAAAAATTGGGGAACTATTCTAGAATTTGTAAAAAGGAAACTTAAACATTTCATGAGATAGCTATCCTCTCATAAATGCAAGATGTCAGAACCAAGCTACTTTGCATTCATGTACTGTGCATGGTGAGTTGCATAGTTACACGCGACAATTATGTAATCTATTTTGATTGCTAATACCATGATTAAAATCTTCAGTAAACTGGCCTAAGTCTTCATGAAGGCGTTCAATATGGCTCTGTATTTGTACAGTAATGCTCAAAGTACTTACAATTAGATATCCACACAAGCAGATGACACCGAATAAAATGGCGAGATTGTTAAAATTGGACTCTCATTTTTAGGTTGATTCGCATTCACCAAAATCGTTTTATTTCTACACGGGGTATAATAGCTGTTAGGCTTATGCAACATCTAATCTTAGATATATGGTGGCATATCAAACAATATGATCAGTCTCTTTATATTCAAATTTAATTTCATCTTGGTGAACATTTTCTATTAGTTTTCAGTTAGTACTCATATTTGAATCTGTGGAGCTTATAATACAGAACATATTGGTAAGCACAATGATTTAACCCTAAAAAAATTGTTTAAATTTGAATGTGCTGTTGGAGCTCATTGGAGAATAAAAACAAAATAGGAACTAAGATAAGTACCAAATATGAAATATGAACTACCAAATATGTAATAATTTGTGTATCGTTGAAAACAACATCAAAAGCTCCTTAAGCCATTGGATGAAAGGAAACAACAAGAAGGTACCAGTACCAAGTTATACAGTTGGTGTGCCATCAAGACTTTCTAAGTGCAGAGGCAAGTATTGTCGAAAATATCCTAAGATTTTTACATGACCAGATGTCTTGTGAAAGCATGACAACTATCCCTCTTGGACTAAATATATGCTGTTTACCAGACCACTGTAGGCAATGAAATGATGGGGCTGTTCACCGTGCTCTTGAAAATCCAAGAGCAAGTTCAATTCAAAACCATGCTATGCTTATCATTTTCAATTTCTCTTTAGTTATATCCATATTCAGTATTCTAATACCTATAGTCAGATAAAAAAGAAGGTAGGAAATAAGTAACATCTTTTGTACTTACCAACACAGAGGCAGATGAAACCGAGTGTTCCAAGTCATGGCATTCTGAACAGGCATTTCATCAAACAGCCTAGGGGCGTTCCTCATAAGCAGGTGAGGCAAGCATGGAGTCGGCACCATAGAGCGTGTCATTGATCCAGGCTAGGCATCGCCCCATGCCCCACCTCCACCGTCGTTGTCCCAAGTCGCGCTGGTCTCCCATCACCTTGGTGGCGCGGCCAATGGCGCCTGGCTGTGGAATCAGCCTTGCGGTGTGCTACGGGCTTCGGTCCTTTGCAGTCGCCGCCAGTTGCCTCCGCTTCCACTGTATAGCGCACGCCCGTCACGTGAGCATGTGGCTGATCCTGCAAAGAGGGAAGTGGCGGCGCCCATGCCTGTGAGGGAGGCGGGGCATGCACGTTCGACGCGGCCAAAGGGCGAGGAAGAAGGGATGGGTTGCGCACTCGCTTCCAGCGTCGCACATGCCTGTGAGGGCGGCGGGGTAGGAGTAGCTAGCACTATCCTTCCTCAAGCTTCACTGCTGCTACCCGTGGCAGGTGGAAGCGGCGGCGGAGCGGCGTGAGGAGGGGATGGCGGCGACGGCTTTGTCTCACACCGGAGACGAAAGCTCTGGAATCTCTAGCTGCTGCACCGTAGATGCAATTTTAAAGTTTCAGCTAATTTTTTTTTTGGAAAAAAAGAGATATAATCAGAGGTGGCCTGTATGTTGATTTGAGAAAAATCTGAGGAGTTTTTCGCAAAAATTGTTGAGAGGGTCTCTGGAGCGCGGGTTGATTTTAGATAAAGATAAGGTCTTCTTTGCAAAAAACCCGGAGCCCATCCGATCTGGACTGCGGGTTGATTTCGAAATAATATGAGGTGTTTTTTGCAAAATATACTGAGAGGGCGTCTGGAGCTCAAGTTGATTTCCGAAAAGTTAAAGGGGTTTTTCGTAAAATGACCGCGGCTCGCCCGATCTGGGCCGTCCGCGCGTCCGATCGAACGGCCGCGAAAAGCCGGTGACGTGGCACGCTGTCCGGCCATGGTTTGGGCGCAGGATTCATATAGAAAGATATGCTTCCACAAAGAATTTGTACTGAGCCGGAGGGCATACCAGCAATTTGGATGGACCTGCTATCCATAGTCTAAAATAATGATATGGTAATGCAAGTAACAACTGCATCTTGGGGGATCTTATAGCATCAGAACAGACATGCTAGTGAACAGGATATAGTTAATCGCTCCATCAGATATGTTTCAGTCAAGCAAAGTATAGGTTCCATGTACCCCAACTTTGGATATAGACCAAAGCTTCAGGAAGCAACAGATAAATATAAATGTCCTATAGCATATTAAGTTTATCAACTGAAATGGATACACACAAGCAAGCGAACGCTCAAGTTGAAGAGAAATCGACACACAAGCAGCTACGAGAGGCAGATGTAGTAGTGGTGATGTATCGAACCATCGAATAAATAAAAAATCTGACCATTTGAATGCCATCGACCACAGAATAATCAGCACAAGCAAGTGTCACAGATAACACACATGAAACTGATTCTAGAGAAAATAGATTCAGAGATACTTGAGATACCTGAGGTATCAATCAGCTTCTTCGTTTCTTCTCGTTCTTAACTTCTTCTTGTTTCTCTGCAAAGAAATGAAACTGATTCTGAGTTTGCTTGTGTAGGTTTTCAGAGCTTGCATGAAGGTTCCAAGGTTCAAAGCATGTCTACTGTGTCAAACAAGAACACGTATTCCTATCAAAATAATGTGAAAGTTTTTTTCACTAGTTCTTGAAGCAAATTCAGATTCTCAGGGAGACTCTATGACAGGAAAGGAGAATCACCTTAACCATTAGGCTGCACCCTGCAGCCATATTTCTGCAAGAAAATTTTCTAAACACTTGACCACAATGACATATATATAAACTTTGGAGCTTGTGGCAGAGATAAAAAAAATCTAAAATTCTTTGTAGCCACACTTATAAAGTAAAACCAAAAGGCGTTCTGAGAGGCATCACATGAATCTTGTACTTGCAGTAGATGGGAATTCTGAGTTTGCTTGTTTAGGTTCAGAGGTTGCAGAAAGGTTCCAAGGTTCAGTGTAGGGTCAGCTAATTGAAGCAATTGAAAAACAATTACGGCAGAAGCAATTGAAAATCTGAAGGCTGAGTAAAATAATCAGAAATTCATTATCTGAAAGCTGAATGGCCATGCAACTAAATCAGTGGCATGAGCTAAAATACTGTTACCATTGCTATCAAGTGAAAATCTGGAAGTTTCTTATCGACTTGAATACGACGAGGCATATCTTTCTAGCTAATTAAACATCTGTCGAATATGAGACTCTGAATTTACTTGTGCATCTTAGAGCTCTGAACAAACTGTGGATTCTGTCTGGGCATCTCTTCTTAAGTTTGCATGTCTCTTTGCATTGTTATTGTTGACCGATCGACGTAAGACAACACAGGGCTGAATTGGTTTCAAACATAAGGGGAATGGCGGCGAAACTTACTTAGATGTACGATGTGAAGCACGCTGACAGCGTTAAGCCCGAACTTCGACGATAGCAGACCAATTCTGCTGCCTGATTTGTCACAGCCAACAAGAATATGTTAGGGACCGTCTGCAGCACCGCACGGCGTACTACAGCTCCTTGCAGTTGCTTGTCACTGCGGCCGTGAATGAGGATGGCGTCCTGGAGTTCCTGCTCAGAGGCAAATGACATGAGCTTATTATACGATTGATACTTGATTTAATTTTAGCAATGTAACTTAATCATGTTTAAGAACAATTCGCCAAAGAATAAATCTATCAAAATACATTCAGATTCGGTTAAGTTTTAAGATCAGCACATACATGTCAGTTGATTATCAAACTCAAACATGTAGATATTAAAAAAAAATTACAAAACCCACACAAGGTCAGTTAGATTCAGTAGCAACAGAACTACAAAAGCCAGGGCAAGTTCTTTCCTTGATCATTTCATTCTTGCATATATTAGTTGAGATGGTAAAAGCATGTTCACAAAACAACCAAGCACGCATGGTCAATTCCATCGCCTAATGATTTAATTGGTTCCGCGAATACAATCTCCATGTTAGTTTACCATCCAACACTGAAAGGAAATAGTGCTTGGATTGGTCCCTCTATTGTGGCCTTTTGCTCTCGGTTCATGAAAACTTGCAGTAGTAGGTACATTGATTTTTTGTGGGATATAAGTAGAACCAATCCACTATACAACAACTCAGTTTTGTTCGAATCGGCAGGTTATGTGCAATGTTCTTTTCTGAAAACGCAATTGGAATACACATTAACTAAAAATAGGCTATTGTTCATAATTCGTGTACAGTCGGGCAGGGGGATGATTACCTCTGAAATTAGTGGCGAGGACGAGCTCGAGCTGGTCAGCTGGATGGATGCTGGAGGCCGTCGGGCAAAGGGCAAAGGGGGCGTTACTGGCCGCCGACGATGCGCGAGGCGGACAAGGCCCGAGGCTGAGCAGGCGGCGGCCGGCCACGGTCCTGCAGAGGCACGGAGCGCCGGAGCCGCGACGCCGCGCGATGGCCCGGACAGGGGCGCAGGGTGGGGGCGGCGCGACGATGATGCTGTCGTATCCTGGTTGCCCTAGGGTTCCGGCGGAGGTGGTTGGAAGCCGTCGGGCGTCGGTCTCGTCCGAGGCTAAGCTTGTCTATCTTCTGGTCGCCGCTGAGGTACGACGCCGCGGCGCGATGGGGCAAGAGGAGCAAGCGGACGTCGTGGATGAACTGGCAGTGGCAGCGCCCTCCGCGGTTGGGCGCGTCGTCGGCTGCGGAGAGCGGGGCGGGGGCGGGAGCTGGGCGGCTTGCACGGGCGGGCGGCGGTTCGGCTAACCGCGCGGGGGAGCTGCCGAGCTAGGCGTCATGCGGCGCGGGGCTGATTAGCGAGGCGATTACGTATGAGAGGGGTGAATCGATTAGTAGCAAGAGCATCTCAGTTTGTCAATGAATTACCAACTCCTAAAATTATATGTCAAGTAAAAAAGCAATTCATCTCCAAGAGTTTAGCATTTTTGACTTGGTAAAATAAAAAAACCTATTAACAAAACGAAGAGGCCCGCTAAGCGAACGAAGAGCCCCACTAAGCGAACGAAGAGCCCCGCTAACGAAGAGCCCCGGATGCCAAGCCGTATACGCGCGCGTATATTTGCGCGTGTGGAGGGAAGATTTGCCAAGTTGCTATTGATGCCAAGTTGTTTTGCCAAACTGTTGGAGGTTATTTTTTCTTGTTTTGCCAAAATTATATGGATGCCAAGTTGAGATAGCAAACTCTTGGAGATGCTCTAATTAGACAATGACCTCCGGATCTTTTTAGCTGTAGAGATTTTGTCTCGACAATGTTGATATTGGTTACTTTATTCCTTAGGAAACATTTGTTACTCGATTCATAAATAGAAGGTATAGTATTCTATAACTTTTTCAAGAAAAATGTCATCAGTTATTTATTTTGAGACGAAGGAAGTATACCGTATCACCCATTAGTCGTTCGACTGACCGTGACATGCCCTAAGAAGGTGTGGGGGATTGTTGAATTAGGGTTACTTAAAATCTACGTACAGCTTGCACATATACAAACCTACACAAATTATACCTAGATGTGCACTGGGTTTTTGTTTATTTTGCAATTTTTACTACGCACAAGTTTTGCAGCCTAGGTCTAATCCTAGCAACTGTAGAAAAGCTAAAGCACATGTACAATGAAGATGCAACAGGTATATAAAGAGGATGGAGAATGAAAACTCCCACACATTAGCATTTTACTAGGTACAAGAAAGCCCTTGTTTTCTATTGGCCCTCGTTGGAGCCCCTCACATTTATCAAGGTCACTAGGTGTTAGCCTTGTTGTATCTACTCTTCATCGGTAAATTGTTCAATGGCTTATGGTCCTCGAAGTGTTTGGTGCATTGTTTTCTTTAGGATTTGCTTTATTTCTTCACATCTTCATCTTGACTTCATTTCATTAATGTTTTAGTTCACTTATAAGTCTTCTAGGGTCTTCAACAATCCATTTCTGATAAAAATG
The DNA here is from genome assembly GCF_019320115.1 of Miscanthus floridulus. NCBI lineage: Eukaryota > Viridiplantae > Streptophyta > Magnoliopsida > Poales > Poaceae > Miscanthus > Miscanthus floridulus. The sequence continues at coordinate 108,206,285 of NC_089587.1, read as the reverse complement.
TCATCTACTTCATATTGTAGAAGGTGAGTAAAGCCCCTTGTACTGAGATGTGGAAGGACCTGTTTGACAAAACTATTCAGCTTAGGTTTCTCCATGATGTGGTCTAGTGCATCTGTTGCTAAGTTAAACATCAGAGGAGACAAATTCCCCATCTCAGCTCATTGTCTTCCCTTTAGTATTGTGTCCGCAAAGAAGACCATGACCCATTCTCCTAATATTATATTACACGCCATGTCCATGTCTCTCTTAATTATTTCTCAGGACCTTCTCTAAAAAGCTATACTAAAACACATCTGTCGTTATGTGTTGTGACGTGCTCCCTTGAGGTAAGCACACAACAATGGCATTGTCATTATAAGCAATAAGAGCATCTCCAAGAGTTTCCAAAACAACCTCCCAATCCATAATTTTTGGCAAGATTAAAAAAATACATCTCCTACAACTCCAAATACCATTTCCCAATCTTTTCGCACTTGGAAAAATCAACCATGTGCGGATAAATACACGCGTGTATCTATGGTGCCAATCTAAGGTGGAAGGATGTGGGAAAGAATAAGAAGTAGGACATGGTTCCTGATATAAATGTATAAGAGAGAAAGAAAGTACAAAACGTAGTAAGCCAACAAGCGAATCGGCAGACGAAGTCCCCAGCTTAGCTGGCGAGCCCCCAGCGTAACTGATGATGAAGCGACAGACAATCCGACCAGTTGGTTGGCGAAGAATCAAGTACCGAGCAGCCCAACCAACTGGTCGGCCGCGAAGTGAGCGTCGAGTAGAACTGAATGTCGAACGGTCCGACCAACTGGTCGACGATGAAGTCATGAACCTAGTGAACCCAGACGATGATCCTACAATACAAATATGTAGGACGGGTAGTACATGATTTAAAAATAAAATATATGAACTCGGTGATGAAGAAAACAGAGCGGAGTTTATCAGGAGCAATGTATCGGTGAATTTTATATCCAGAGCAGTTTATGTTTATTTGGAGTTTATTCACAATTGTATAAAGGACGAAATCTCCGTGCTTAGCACTTGACATAGGAGTAAAATTTAGAGAGTGTTGAGCACTTAAAAATAGAGAGAGTACTTAGTAATTAACCGTGGCGAATTTTGGAGAGTGCTTAGCACTATACCATGGCAAAATTGGAGAACATGGAGAGATTTGGAGAACGTGGAGAAATTTGGAGAGTGCTTAGCACTATACCGTGGCGAACATTGGAGAAGGTAGCGAAATTTGGAGGTCATGGAGAAATTTGGAGAACATGGAGAGTGTTTAGCACTATACCATGGTGAACATTGGAGAACATGGCGAAATTTGGAGATCATGGAAAAATTTGGAGAACATGGAGAGTGCTTAGCACTATACCGTGGTGAACATTGGAGAGCATGGCGAAATTGGAGAACATGGAGAGTGCTTAGCACTATACCGTGGTGAAATCGGAGAACATGGAGAGATTTGGAGAGGTAAACCGACGAAGCGGGCTCAGTCGTTTAGTATGCCTATAGGCCCATTAGACCGGCTCAATATCCTTTGATGGAAAAGTTGGAGGGGCGCGAAGGAAGTGGCGCAAACATTGCGGAGGGGTGCGAACAATGCGGCGGGGTCAGCGTGGTTTCCCAAAAACCCTGAAGATAAAAGGTCAGGGTCAAACCGTTTCAATCTACCCGCGGCGGCGCACTCCCCTCATTACGCACTAGTGCATCATCTTCCTCGCAACCGCACAACACTTCGACACTTCACCTTCTCTCACCCTTCTACAGTTGCAACCACGACCTTTCCACAACCCAATCTGAGCATAGCCAAATCGAATCAAATCCAATCTATGGTGAAGGGTGAGAAGAAACGTAGCCGCTCGAGCCCGAAGAAGTCAGGGAAAGAGGCGGCAGAGATTACCGGCGAGGTCCACCATGACCAGGAGTGGGTTAGATCTATTGTCACCCAGAAGACCCTGGAAGGAATGGTGTTCGATGGCGTCCTTCAAGATCAAGTAACCGTCGGATGGTGTCCCACTGCAGGTGAACCATTTCTGACCCTGATTGCACCTTGCGACACATATATCAATACAAATATCATCTTTGCCTAAGTCATGGATGATGATCATCTAACTTCGCCAATGAAGCCTAAGTGTGTACACTTCACCTAAGGTGAAGAATTTTTAAATTTTAAACTTGAGCTCCTTACATCCTTCTGGCAAGCCTTACTTGGCTAAGTTCGAGATCAGGTCACCTGATAAATTGGTTGGCTTCAATTTTCACCGGTCGGATTACCGGTTAAACTAGTCAAATTACCAGTTAAACTAGTCAGCACTTCATTCTGTTGATTGGATTACCAGTTAAACTGGTCAGATTGCCAGATTTGTTGGCTGACTCCAAGTTAAACTGCTCGGACTTGCTCAAGACGGCATTGCTCAGCGGATACAAGGCGCTTGAGGACTAGTTGTGGGGGGTATATGTGGCAGAACCGCCTAATCTAATGCCTCACAGGAGTGCTTGTCTTCCATTAGACACTAAGCACTCGAGGGAGAACACTAAATTACTCGGTTCCATCGGGCACACCCCAGGGGAGAACCCGAAAATCCACATTTTTGCCATCAGGATCACAAATGAGAGAACAAAGCTTACATCATTCTTAACCATTTCATACATCCCTTTTAGTACAACATCAGAGTATAATAGTTATTGTATAACAGCGGAATGTAATCATATTATCAGAGTTATAAATAATTTAATGTACAGCGGAATTTAAACATGTGATCAGAATTATAGCGGAAATAAACATCTATTAATGATATGATGAAGTATTGATATATAAACTACTACAATAGATTATGAAACTTTCATTTATAAAAACATTTGGTGAGAGTTATAAATAAAAACTACGATCGCGACGTAAAGGAATCCTCGCTGAGGCCACCAGGAGGAATCCACACACAAGGGTCAGCTCTAGCATCAACCTGTCACCTGCAACAGGGGGAATAAAACCCTGAGTACTCAATTGTACTCAGCAAGACTTACCCGACAGAAGAAAAGAAAAGACTCCAAGGATATGTAAGGCTACCAGGTTTGTGGGTTGCATTTGTAGAAAGCATTACTAAGCGTGCGTCCTTATATTCGGTTCTTTATTAATAGTCGCATTGTTTCATTAACTAACCATTCTATGTAAGCACCTGTGCTACTTTCAAGCAGGTGGTAAGCAATCAGATTTCCTTTGTCCATCTTCCATCTTTCATCTTCCAGTTCTTACTACGATGCTAAACCGTAGACAAGCCGTACCGGATAGCCCGGCGATTCGCGAATCAATGCCCCCAGCTGGGTACCCCGAAAACACACGCCCCGCCTATACCCCAGGCACAAGCAGGACCAACCCATCACTCTCCTGTCCCGGGTGTCCAAGTCCCCGTCCAAACTGGGACTCCAAGCCCCCGCCCCCGAGTCCCGGACTCAGCGCGGTGCAAGGACCTCCTCCACCAAAATAAACCCTAACAGTCGGTCCGGAAAGAGCCGGATCCGCGACAAGAGAGCAACAAGTCTTTCAAGCGCCCATACACAAGTATGTGCTCGGAATAATAAGTCTGTGACCTGCCTAGAGTCATATGCAACGATCGGTCCTTAACCGACCAGACAGGGAAAAACGGTGTAACCAAGCTATGACCCGCCTCCGCGGCGACACAACTTCTTACACCCACCAATACCCAAACCATATCCCTGCCCAGTCACCATTTTCCTTTCCACCATTTTATATATTCCAGGTGATAATCATATAGTAACATATTTCCTATATCTCGCGAGTGACAGGAAATCACTCGACTTCTACCGGAGTCCTGTAGCATAGCCATCTACACGATCCTGTCATACTAGTAAGACTCATAGGATAAAGATATATATGCAAGTGGGTTTCATTCAACACCTTGAAACTTAATGCACAAATATAATTTAAACTGCAGAAAAGTAGGGGTTATGCACCGGGGCTTGCCTAGGTAAAATATAATCAGAAGTTAGCTTTCCATCATGGCGACATGATCTCCAAAAGCACCATTCCTCCAGCAACTCCCGACGACTCCGTGATCCACCGATGTCCCTATTATGATATGCAATGTAATGCCATGCAAAGGTATAATTAATTGACTGCAATCGTGACTCGTATAAATACGCTTTACGCCGCTCACATTAACAAGCTAGATCTAACGACGCCGCTCACATTAACAAGCTAGATCTAACGACGACCGTACTTAGGCTATATATCCATGTTGTCGGATAAGACATTATTTCCTAATTATTTTAGTTATATAAACCCAAGTTGTTTCTTTATTCGCAATAGAACATTATTATTTATCTAGCAACTAATTATTCTAGAGCTACAAAAATTATGGTGAGTAGCTAATATTGCTAGGAACCTACTGTAAAGATTTCAGATCCACTACTATTACCAATTTACTACGAAAGTTTCTACAAGTTTATATTTTTCAATATCAAGTATCTTAGATTAATTATATGGCTCCCAAAAATATTAGCGAACCATGTGAACAAAATATACTAATAGGTAGATCACGATTTTAGGAACTCAACAAACTGGTTTGGCATTTTTACGATTTTTCTATGATTCACTACGAACTTTACCGGTTTATTTCCGAGACTAAATTAACACGTACTTTTAGAAAATTAAAAGGGCAACGGCCACCAACCCGGCCCTCAGCGCGCGGCAAAAGCACGGCGGCCCAGGTAGAGGCGCGCGGCCTACGGCCCAGCAATCCCCCTAAGCGGGCGCGCGGCTGACGTCCTCATTCTCCTCCTCGTTCACTCCGTCGGATAGAAGCAAACAACAGGACTAGCAAACAAACATAATTAAATAATCACATAAATTCAAATGAGCTCCAAAAATCATGAAATTTATCTGAAAGATAGATATTGATTTTAGATAAATTTAGAAAGAAGAATCACTAGAGTCGGAGTACGGATGGAGGAGATATTAATTTGCAAAGTGGGCTGCGAGATTAAATAAACAAGTCATTTAGGAGAGAGACGCAAACACGTGCTTTGCTCCTGGGGGAATCATGATTGGCTGTTGGAGAAGGAAATAACTAGGAGAGAGAATGAGGCAACCACGCAGGGACAAAACACAGGACGTCGTGTTCCATGCGTCCGCCCGCCATGGATGGCTACTGAAACTCGAGAGCAGCTCGATACAGACCAAGAGAGGAAGGGGCGCTGCTTGGGGGAGACAGAGGAGGTGCTGGGGAGGCTCACCGCTGAACCAATCGAGCTGCAGCGGCTACACACGAGAGATCGACGAAGCGAGCTGGGCTCTGCTGAAGGTAACCGAAGCGAGGATATGGGGCTGGCTCGTGCTTGCTGGAGCAGAGGAGGAAGTTGAATAGCAGTGAGCTCGCGTGGGGTAGCCGAGCGACAGGGCGGACTGGAGCTGGGGGCGCCTCTTCCCACGGTCAGTAGAAAAAGGAGAAGGAGAAAGCAGCGTGAAGACAATTCCGACACGACTTAGACTTCGGCCCGGTAAAACACGCAGACACAGACACGACTTGACTGCTGCATGTAAGCTTGTACACGTAATACTGCTACTGTATTTAAGCTTGCTTCACGTAACTTGTAAGCTTGCAGTGGTTCTCACTTCAGAATGTGCCAGCGGCCAGGGGCCGGAGACAGCAGCAGCTCGGAGGTGACTGGCCGGCTTGTCCGATAGAGAAAATAGTGGGGCAAGGACAAGCAAGGTAAGACCGAGATAGCAGAAACGTGAGTAATCCAGCCAACATCATTTAAGGCGATCATCAGAGAAAGGACGCAACGAAGAGGGAGCAGTGGCACGACGACAGAACTCGACGATTCGGCGTGACGCTAATAAACCAGTAGTTGATTGATTTCAAACAAAGGGGACGCACTACTGACGACAAGCGACGGAGCAGGGTAGGGAGACGTCCCATCATCACTGTGGAGCCGTTCGCTCGCAAGTCAAAACTAAACCAAGGCTTTTCAACTGAGCGTGCTTTTCAAAATAAACACATGAGCATATATATATACATATATATATCGTTCTATTTATTAATGGATTTTATTTTATTTATAAAAGTTACTTTTTATGCTTACTATAATAGAGCAAACCGTTCGCTATCGATTGGCCAGAATTTTCGTTCGACATTCCTAAGTATCTTTACGCACTGAGTAATTTAACTTGGGCGTTGATTCGAGTCAACAACACTAAGTCACACACGATTCGCTTATCGCTTCACGTATGTTTTAAATAATAAAAAAAAATTCAAGAAACTCGTTCAAAAGTTTTACTTAGGCCTAAATCGCGGCGCTAAATAAGATCGTAACACCGGGGTGTTACAGTATAACCCCAGGTACCCATAGCAATGGACACGGGCTGCACCGTTAGGGGAGGTCCAGCCCATAAGATCAAGGCCTACGGTGCCCAGTTCTAGTCGGCGGGTACCGCAAGGCAATCTGAAGACATCTTGGCGATGAAGAAAGATATGTTCGGATATGCTAGATATTGTATTCCTTGTAAATACTTACCATATAGCTGAATAGATCTAGGCCTAAACCGACTTGTAACCCTACCTCCCAGACTATATAAGGCAGGTAGGGACCCACCTCAAAGGCATCTCATATACAATACAATACCAACTGGTGGGCGACGGAGTTATGAACCTAGTGGTTCGACCAGTTGATCAGCGGAGAAATCCGAAGGCCAGATGGTGTGACCACCCAGACGATAATCCTACAATACAAATATGTAGGACGGGTAGTACATGATTTAAAAATAAAATATATGAACTCGGTGATGAAGAAAGCAGAGCGGAGTTTATCAGGAGAAATGTACCGGTGAATTTTATATCCTGCAGAGTAGTTTATGTTTATTTGGAGTTTATTCACATTTGTATAAAGGACGAAATCTCTGTGCTTAGCACTTGACAAAGGAGTAAATTTTGGAGAGTGTTGAGCACTTAAAAATGGAGAGAGTACTTAGCAATTAACCGTGGCGAATTTTGGAGAGTGCTTAGCACTATACCATGGCAAAATTGGAGAACATGGAGAGATTTGGAGAACATAGAGAAATTTGGAGAGCATGGAGAGTGCTTAGCACTATACCGTGGCGAACATTGGAGAACATGGCGAAATTTGGAGATCATGGAGAAATTTGGAGAACATGGAGAGTGTTTAGCACTATACCATGGCGAACATTGGAGAACATGGCGAAATTTGGAGATCATGGAGAAATTTGATAACATGAAGACTGCTTAGCACTATACCATGGCGAACATGGGAGAACATGGCGAAATTGGAGAACATGGAGAGTGCTTAGCACTATACCGTGGCAAAATCGGAGAACATGGAGAAATTGGAGAACATGGAGAGATTTGGAGAGGTAAACCGACAAAGCGGGCTCAGCCGTTTAGTATGCCCGTAGGCCCATTAGGTTAGCCCAATATCCTTTGACGGAGAAGTTGGAGGGGCACAAAGGAAGTGGCGCAAACATTGTGGAGGGGTGCGAACAGTGCGGCGGGGTCAGTGCGGTTTTCCCGAAAACCCTAAAGATAAAAGGTCAAGGTCGATCTGTTTCAATCTACCCGCGGCGGCGCACTCCCCTCATTACGCACTAGCGCATCATCTTCCTTGCAACCGCACAACACTTCGGCGCTTCACCTTCTTGCACCCTTCTATAGTTGCAACCACGGCCTTTCCACAACCCAATCTGAGCATAGCCAAATCGAATCAAATCCAATCCATGGCGAAGGGTGGGAAGAAACGCAGCCGCTCGAGCCCGAAGAAGTCAGGGAAGGAGGCGGCGGAGATTACCGGCGAGGTCCGCCGCGACCAGGAGTGGGTTAGATCTACTGTCACCCAGAAGACCCTGGAAGGAATGGTGTTCGAAGGCGTCCTTCAACATCAAGTAACCGCCGGATGGCATCCCGCTGCAGGTGAACCATTTCCGACCCCCGATACCAAATGTATAAGAGAGAAAGAAAGTATAAAAGTGGTTGGGTGTTTTAAAAATCGGTCGGGATGGACTCTAGAAGCCTTATATGTTGGTCTAACCCATCATTAACAACCAAGGTGGGACTAAACCCCCCACAATATCTCATTAGCATGCACATGGGCCACTATGGGCTAAATTTCAAACTAGGCCGGATGTCACACTTGAAGATTCTCTAACAATGTAAAAAGCTACTAAAACACATCTGTCATTATGTGTTGTGACATGCTACCTTGAGGTAAGCACACAACAATGGCATTGTCATTATAAGCAATAACAATGTTAAAGTATAAATTCACTTCTCATGAAGTGGCATCATGTACACATGTTCCCACAAATATGACCATAATAGCATAGGCTATTTGCATAACCGGAAAAATGTGGGTAAATAATTGACAATTGCAAAGCAAATTAGATCCAATGCCTATTGCTGTCAACAATGTTAATGTGTTTTATTTTTCTAGAATTTCTAAGGATTGTCTAATTTTCTATTGTGACGCGTGTATTGAGTGTCCATTAGCAATAGATGGAGCATATAATTATATAGATATAATCATAGTCCAGAGCTCTTTTAGTAGTTTGGTGGGAGCCTAGATAGAAACCAGTCATGAGGGCATATGCTCAATTGGTTAGATTTCTTCTTATGGATCCTGTACAACCAGGCTCAAAGTCCGTAAACTTAGTATGGGTACTCGGATTTCCCTACAATTATTCCAGTAAGCAACAATGTTTTATATTTAGTGAAAATCAAGGTGTCCGTCGGCAACTAGGCGTCCTTGTGTCTTTGTCAATTACTAGATCTGTTGCCTCAGTATCTGAAAGATACTAGTATTATAGAGGTATGGTGTGCATGTGTGCATATATAGAGGTAATAGTGTGAGTATATGAGCATACTCATCTGCATTCTGCACCGGGTATGAATGAAAAGGAAATGATCACAGGGGGCACTCCCCTTAGCCAAGTACGCCTGCACCGAGTATCTAGTTTTACAGCAAACCGAACTTTAGACAGAGTTACCTATACATTATTGAATCTAAATTGTTTGGGAGAGTAATTCTCTTCCTCGCTTGAACTCTTATACTCTCTTAGGTTACTGGTCATCTCTGCACCACCAACTACTGGTGGCCATTGTTCTTGTCTTGCGGGAGCAGGAAATCAGACGCATTGTGGTCCACTAAATACTCTTCCAACATATCAACACCGTCGTCAGCAGCAGCTCCCATGTTCCAGTTCGGTCCCAAACCACCACTTTCCCCGCCATTTGACATGATTCCTGTAGCGTTGGTGGCGGTGGTGCTATCAGCTGCAGCAACCTGCTGGCCTTCGGGGTGCATTGGGACGTTGTCGTCGAAATTCCAAAGAGCACCCAGAGAGAACATGGCGCTCTCATCGTACTGGTCAGAAGGAAACATTTCTGCCATGTCACCATTCCCATTGAACATTGCACTAGGCCCTGGAGACTCCACTAGTGATCCATAGATGTCCGGTGCTCCCAGCTCCACCTGATTCCCAGTTGACACTGCAGGATCCTGAGGCGCCATGAATGATGCACTATTGCTGCCATTCATATCCGTCACCGTGAATGATCCAGCGTTGTTGTTGCTGCAGTTGCCGCTGCCGAGTGCTGCTTGCATAGCTGCTAACTCGTCTGTAGCCGGGGCCATGAGTGCTTCAGCACTGCAGTTGGCATAGTAGGACCTCGGGAACGCGTCGTTCATCTCCATCATGGCTCGGCGCACATCATCAAAGCTATCAGCTGGTTGAGCACCAACGCTCGGGGACTGAAGGTGTGCCGTGGCAGCAGCGTCCCTGTACACTCCTGCATCTGTAGCACCTCTATGTGAAGCTCCAAAGGTTGCGTCACCACCAGCCATAGACCTGAAAGGATCAGCGGCCGGTGGCTGCTGGAAGGAAAGCATGGTGGGTCCGGTCTCACGACGACGCCCCATCCAGCCGCCTTGCCTCCGCGGCGCAAACATGTCCTGCTGCTGCAGGCTGTTGAGGGTGAACTGCGGTGGCGGCTGGTGTCCACTGGTGGCGGCCATGGTTGGTACTGCCGCCGCCGGGGGTGCGACCATGTTGCCGAAGTCATAGAGGGCCACGGGCTGTTGCTGATGCACCGGAGGCAGTCCAGGCGCTTGCGTTTCTAATGAGTACACCACTTGCGGTGCCGGTGATGTTGCTCTTGCTCGTGCTGGTGATTGGTACGCTGGCAGCAGTGCTGTGGCGGAGATGTAGCTGGCGCCGGCGAAGGCTGTGGCATTGCTGCTGCTCGGCCCGGCAGCGTCCCCAGAGATCATGGGGTTGTTGTGTGGCACGCTGAGCATCTGGGGGACGGGCTGCATGAACAGAGAGCGGCCGTGCTACTGGTTCTGGACATCTGTGGCCTGGACTCCTCGTCGGTTCTGCCGTGCCGGCTACAAATGGAAGATATATAGTACATGAATACACTTGAGTACGAAATAAATGTTGAAATTTCCAAATAAATTAAATAAAGTATATATATGCTATAAGAAATTTTGGCAAGCCAGTGACTATATATATGGTACTTATATAGTAGTTACTCGTCAAGTTTGAGATCGAACAAAATATGGTAGGAAAAGGAAATATGCAGGTACGAATGGACAAAACGATAATTTTGGAAGAAAATGGCACCTGTTGGTGGCTAGGAACCACGTCGTCGCCATCGCTCTCCTGCCCTTCTGTCACGTTCATTTGCTCCGCCAGTCTCCTGCTTGTTGGCTGGCCTCCTACTGTGAAGGGACAAGGGACAAGAAGGGAGAGATGCATGATTAAAGTAGCTTATTATGTGGTAACTCATTAATATAAGAATCAAAATAAAGGTTTACTTTCAAGTGAACCTGCAGCGCCGCCGCGGCCAGAGGAGACACGGCCGGAGGAGCCGCCGTCGTGGCTATCACCTAGCTAACTCCTCCTGCCTCTTCCTGCCCTCACCACCTTGAAAAGGTCGCAGCCGTCGTCCTCCTCCTCCCCTTGGTCTTCAAAGGTAGAGGAGCTGGGCAAAAGTGCTTCGATGGTGGCGGGGAGCGCTTGGTTGCCGCGAGGTCCAGCCACGGCAATGTGTTTTCCCCGCGCCGCAACAAAACCTTGGACCACTGGATGATCCTCCACAGCCTGCAGAGGTCGCCGGCGTCGAGGGGCTTCTTGATCACGTACGTCGTAGCAGCCCAAACAGTGCATCGCAGAGCCTCAGCCACGTCGCCGGCGACCTTGTAATCGAAAGAGAAGACTGCATTCCACACAAAGTAAAATGAATATCTTGTTCTTGTTTCGCTGCATGATCGATCGATCCTCATGCAACGCACGGTGCGTACAGTGCTTACAGTAGATGACTGGGGTGAACAGATCGCGCTCCACGATTCCAAGGAAGTCGAAGCCACAGATTGCGGCTCTCAAAGCATCGATGAAGACAACGTCGGCGTCTTTGATTCCACGGAAGTCGAAGCCACAGATCGCGCTCCACAGCCTGTAGAGGTCGACAGCAGATTCAACTAAACTGCAGTAAAACCTACAACAGTAGGTAAGTATTTTCCTTCGATAGGTAGTAATGATGGCATGAAGGAGTGATTGCGTGTGATTTGATGATTTGAATTTCGTAGAAAACTTCCCTTGGGTGAACAACCTTTTGTCCAGCGCCACCACCCCCCCCCCCCCCCCCCCACCCACCCACCCACCCACACACCCTAAAAAACTAAGGGGCATGGTGACATTGGTCTAAATGTGATCTACCTTCATATATATACTAGAAGAAAACATGGAAAACCCACAAATTAGTTAGGAAGTGTAATCATGCTCGACGTAGAGAAGATAATATTGGGAAAAAAATAGCAGATTCAAAGTGTGGTAAAAACTACAATAGTAGCTAAGTAATTTCTTGAAAAGGTAACAATAAAATATTTTAAAAAAATGGCACAAAGGAGCGATCATGTTCAATTTGATTTGAATCTCATCAAAAACTTCCCTTAGAAAAATAACAATGATCATGTCTTCTCACCCACCACCCCCTCCCACCACCCTCCACCCCACCCGACCCCCCAAAACAGGTAAGGGTATGGTAGGAAACTTGATCTAAAATGTGGTCTACCTTCATATCCTAGAAGAAAACAAGAATAGCCTACAAATAAGTTAGGGAGTGTAATTATGCTCGACAAAGAAAAGATTGTATTGAATAAAAGTTGGAGTAGGCACAAAAACAGCAGATACGACTAAACTGTAATAATGAAAACTACAATAGTACATAAGTATTTTTTCTTGAAAAGGTAACGGTAAAATATTTAAGAAAATTGGCACGAAGAGCAATCCCGCGCAGTTTTGATTTGAATTTCATAAAAAAAGCAATTTTCTTGAAAAGGTAACGGTAAAATATTTAAGAAAATTGGTGCGAAGAGCAATCGCGCGTGATTTTGAATTGAATTTTATAAAAAAAAATCCTTTAAAAGGTAACAGTAAAATATTTAAGAAAATTAGCGTGAAGAGCGATCCCGCGTGATTTTGATTTGAATTTCATAAAAAAAAACTTTCCTTGGGTCAACAAGGAAGATCATGCTAAGGAGTATTATAAGAAACTTGGTCTAATAAAACGTGATCTACCTTCATATCCTAGAAGAAAACATGAACAACCAATGAATAGAATATTAGAGCAGCATCACATAGCACTGCTAAGAACTTCCATCCATACTGTTATATAGTTTGGATCATCTAGTAGTGGATCTAGTGGGTGAGTTCTTTTCTAATTGAATCACATAGACCTAGAGTTTGCTTCGGGAGTAGGAGACAGAGAGAGAGAGGGAGAGGGAAATGTAGGAACATCTGACCGTCGGAGGGGTTGGAGGAGCTCCCTGCCTTCGCTGGTTCGCCGGTGATGATCTGCGCTAGGGCAGCGACGTTTGGTGTAGCTGTGGAGACCGGCGGTGGTGGAGGCAGTGGCACTTCCCGCCGCTGGCTGTGCCACCCTCTGGATCGGATTAGGGTTAGGACAGTGGGGCTATGGCAGCGGTGAACCTCGTACCCAGAGCCGTTTGCCCCACCTCCTCTTTATAGGCACTGTGCGACGGGGGCCCACTAGCCACTAGATGGCTGGACGTCCCCGATCAGGACGCGGTCAAGGGGTCCGTGTCGACCGTTGGGTCAAGACGGATGAGATCAATTCTAACATTCTCTCCCTTGATCTCAACTCATACTTTAACTTTAAACTTTGACTTTAATCCCTTTCACTTTTATTTGTTCTATCACGGATTAGTGCATAGAGCATGCTTCATCGTCACGGTCAATCGCCGATAGACTTAACAGCTACAATGCACGTCTCTGTTCTGAAACAGATTCTTTAACTTTGGGCCCTTTATTGTCCGGAAATCATAGGCTATACCATAAACCCATGTCGACTGTGTGTTCTCCAAACACACTGGGTGGTAAGCCTTTTATACGCGGATCCACAAGTACTTGCTTATTACTTATATGTTCAATACTTTTAGTATGATTCCGAACTTTCTCCTTCACAATGTACAACTTTAACGTCAATGTGTTTGGCATCACACTTGACCCATTATTATAGGAGCGAACTACTTAAATGATTATTGCTGTTGTATACCATTATCAATTCCGGGTGTAAGTTCTTTTAACCACTTCGCCTGTCCTTAAGCCTCATAACAAGCTATACTGTGGGTATGCATCTTTGATGACACCACAACTGTTTCTTTGGAGCTTTTTCACAACAAAACTCCAACTGTGAGTGTTAGCTACTATGTGGGTTTCACTAAACATCTCGCCAAAATTTAACATTTGTACCCACAACTATTTGAGAGTACTTATTCTTTCTTACTCACCATGAGACCTATAAATCTTTGCACAATTGCAAAACATTCTCAACTCCATTTCAGTGATCTATATCTGGACTGGACTTCTGCCAAAAACATCCCGGATACATAAACTGTGTCAGGGTAAGTTCTTGCTTATAAGCATTCAGTAAGCTTCCAACAGCTGAAGCATATAGGACATCCATTTGATCGATCTCACATTTATTCTTGGAACACTGAAAATTCCAAAAACTATTACCCTTGACTATAGGAACAGGCACAGGTTTATTCACATATATACTTTATTTCTTTAGAATCTTCTCTAAGTATACACTTGAGATAGTTCTAATACCCCTTTTTCCTTTTGGGATTTTCCTATAAATCTTTGCACAATTGCAAAACATTCTCAACTCCATTCCAGTGATCTATATCTGGACTGGACTTCTGCCAAAAACATCCTGGATACATAAACTGTGTCAGGGTAAGTTCTTGCTTATAAGCATTCAGTAAGCTTCCAACAGCTGAAGCATATAGGACGTCCATTTGATCGATCTCACATTTATTCTTGGAACACTGAAAGTTTCGAAAACTATTACCCTTGACTATAGGAACAGGCGCAGGTTTATTCACATATATACTTTATTTCTTTAGAATCTTCTCTAAGTATATACTTGAGATAGTTCTAATACCCCTTTTCCTTTTATCTTGGTAAGTTCCAATTCCTGGAACGAATGACGCTTTACCAAGATCATTCTCATTGAAACTTGAGGACAAGATCTATTTCTTCTCCAACAGTAGATTAACACCACTACTAGCGAGTAAGGTGCTACCCACATGCAAGATTAGGAAAATAAATTTCCCATGTTTAAACTTTGCATAAATACGATTATCCTCTATATTCTCTTTAAAACCCAAACTTTCTTATTGTGCTGTCAAAACTTCAAGTACCAATGTCTTGAAGCTTGCTTTAATCCATAAATAGATTTCTTCAGGCAATATCCCTTATGTTCTTTTCCTTCCACGACAAAACCTTTTGAGTTATGCCATGTAAACTTTTCCATATAAATCCCCGTTGAGGAATATGTCTTTACATCTTTCTGATATAACTGTAAATCGGAATGTTCCACTAACACCATTATAATTCTAAAAGAATCCTTGCATGCTCATTATAATCTATTCCTTCTCTTTGTGTAAATCATTTCACCACAAGTGACGCTTTATAGCTTTCAATATTCCCTTTGGATTTCTTTCTATATTCCCTTTGAGACTTTTCCATGTGTGCCATTATAAAAGATCGTAATCCCCTGTGTGTCCCTGAAAAAATTTAGCGGTCTTCAGCGCCACTACTCTAACTTTTTCATGTCATCCATGCCACTTCCGTCAGTTTGGGCTTTAACGCCGTTAAACTGCAGGTGTGAAAAGACGAAAATGCCCTTAAGTTCAAATATGTTATTAATTTTTTTTGAGCATCTTAACGACTTCAAATGAAAAAACTCAAAACTAGAAAGTTGTAGATCTCGTCGAGATCTATAATTTTCATGTAATTTTTTTTTCATTTAATTTCGTAAAAAAATAATATGATTTTTCTAAGATATATTAATCATATCAAATCATATTTTTTTTGCGAAATTAAATGAAAAAAGAAATTATATGAAAATTATAGATCTCGACGAGATCTACAACTTTCTAGTTTTGAGTTTTTTCATTTGAAGTCGTTAAGATGCTCAAAAAAAATTAATAACATATTTGAACTTAAGGGCATTTTCGTCTTTTCACACCTGCAGTTTAACGGCGTTAGAGCCCAAACTGACGGAAGTGGCATGGATGACATGAAAAAGTTGGAGTAGTGGCGCTGAAGACCACTGAATTTTTTTAGAGGCACACAGGGGATTACGATCTTTTATAATGGCACACAGGGAAAAGTCTCATTCCCTTTGGAGTCACCTTTGTCTTATAGACCCATTACAGCCTATTGTTTTGGCTCCATTAGGAATTTCTTTGTCACACCCAATTTTAAGGATAAAATTAAATGCACGAAACTCATGTGTGCCCAGGGATCAATCACACACATAAGCTGACAAATTACATAATGTATCATCACGGTGTTCGTACATCAGATCCATAATATAACTTAGTCTTACATTACACAGCGGAAAATAAAAAGATAATAAACTCTCGTGGGCTTCATCACATGGAAGGTCAACTGGTTGACCACAAGTCTAAAAATCCTCCGGGAATTCCTCATACCCCTTGTCATCTGTTACCCATCCGAGAGTTTTATCCAAATAAAAAAAATAAACAAGTGTAAGTACGTCCCGTACTTAACAAGCTAACATGGGGTTATGAAGCTCAAAAAGGGTTGACTCTGGTTTACTGCAGTTAGCATTTTATGTACGACAAGCTTTTATTATCAGATGTTATCAAATTATGGTTAAGCTCCCATTTAATCCCATAAGAACATATATCAGGGTCAAGTGTACCATATATCATCATTGAACAACTTAAATAATCATCAACAAGTATCCAGTTATTCTGTGAGTTTTCCGGGCCGCTCGTAACCGTGAGCACGGCTATTATAATAGTTTGTTACCCTCTGCAGAGGTGGTGCACTTTCACCGCGAGTCGTGATCCCCATATGCCCGGGTTAATTACTCCCATGTCACTACCAAGGTGAGCGGGCAGGGTACACTATGAAGCCATTTTATAGGTTTCCCTAACAAGTTAGGGCCGCTAGGTTTCTTTGGCAGGCAGATGTAGGAACCCCCCTTTCCTATGGCACATATCCATCGCGGCTATACTCATAGGAACAGAGGCAGCCCTATACCCAACGTGGCAAGCCCCATTTGTGCCAAAAGGTAACCTCTAACTAGCTAGAAAAGATCCTATTACTGAGCTAAAGTCAGAGCCATATGACTCTCCCGGTTGCACTGTCAGTCTCAGCTTTTGCCGACAGATAAGTCCTTATGGAGGGCCAGGAGCAACATGATCAAAGGTCATTTGCACTTTCGCCCTATGGAACAGTTGATATAATTCATGTTAAACTCTTAGTTCCATAGAATCATTCATCATCATGTATATCAAGTTTAGTTAGAGCACTAGAAATCTACCCATATGCATTTAACCCATAGGAGACAAGGAACAGGATAAACAATCACTAGGATGTCCTTACGGGTATCAAAATTAGACACATGCAAATGAGTAATTGATTAAAGTGAAATAGGACATCAAGGTAGGCCCATGCTATACTTGCCTTGGTTCACAAACTCTTGCTGGTCCTGCTGGTCGTCGAAGAATTCCAGATCTCCAACGTTCTCCTCACCGTCTGAACACGACCAACACGGCAACATACAACATTCCAAAAGCATTCATGCAAAGCAAACATTCCTATCATTAGAACAGTACACCAACAGTATAGAATACAAGATAAAATGTTTGTGAAAATAATCTACGTCTCACTACGATCACGTCAACGCGAAGTTCACGAAAAACGGAGCTAAAATGCAAAAATTATGATTTAAACGGGTTTTCCTATAGCCATATATTTAATTAAATCTAACCATGAAATTAAAAAGTTCCAAACTTGACTAACAGTGGTTCTAACATGTAGATTATGGAATTACGAAGCTAACGCGATTTGAATGGCTCAATTCGGAGCTAAAACGACAATTTTATAAGCGAAACAGTTCAAATGGCATTTCTATAAATACTGAAAACATATTTTTGACTTAAGCAGTGAAGTTTATGTTTTCAAAATGGGAATGCGCATTCGGGGAACTACACATTGGACTGCGGGTTCAATAAGATGAAAACCGAGGGTCTCTTTAGCTATTTGACCTCCGAAGAGGTATCTTCTAATCTCGACCGCTGATCGGAAAACGGACGGCTGGAATCAAAACCGGGGGAGAGAAGAGAGAGAGACCCGGCCGACACAGTAACGCCGGCGGCAAAGCACCATGGCCGGTGGCGCGGAGGTCTCACGCGCGCGCGGTTAGGGGGCTAGGGTTCACCAAATGAAGAACCGAGAGCACCAGGGTAAGCGGGGGGGTAGGGGGTCTCGGCCATGCCGATACGGCGGCCGGAGGACGTGGGTAGCGCGGTGGCCGCCATGGCCGGCGGCCAAAGCTTGCGGAGCTCGCGGCCAGGGCTCTAGAAGCCAAGAAAATTGAAACTAGTGGTACCGGAAGGTTGAGGGAGGCCAGGGGATTCTCACCGCGGGGAAGAACAAGGACGGGGAGGCTCGGAGAAGGCGGTCCATGCGGAGGTGAGGACGGCGGCCGGCGGAGCTCCTCCGTGCTGCAGTTGAGGGGCTTTCGAGGCGTGAACGTGAGAGAAAACGGCGCGGGGAAGCAGCAGGGGGCGCGCGGGGGCTTGGCTCCTATTTAACAAGGACGAGGAGCGGGGGGGAGACGCTCCCACGATGCCCGTCGTGGGCGGCGGTTGCTCAGACGCCGGGCGCGGGCGGTTGCCGAGCTGCGCAGGGAAGAGGACGGCGCCGACATGTGGGGTCAGGCGGTCAGCGGCTGCAGCGCGAGGAAGGCGCGGCGGTTGGGCTGGCGGCTGTGCTGGGCCAGCAGCGGTGCTGGGCCACGTAGCGCGCAAGGCTGGCAGCTGGCGCTGGGCTGCAGGAGAAGCTGGGCTGCGGGGGAAGCTGGGCTGCGGGGGTAGCTGGGCTGGCGCAGTGAGGAGAGAAGGCCTGCGGGCCGAAATTCAAGAAGGGAGGGGGAAAATGATTCTTTTCTTTTTCTTTTTCTACACTTTTCCAAATCCATTTTTAAATTCAAATTTCAATTCTTTTTGAAATCTTTAATAAATTCCAAACATTCACAAAATGATATGTAGCAGCATGTATGCATCACTTGTAGCTAATCTTATATTTGATTTTAGTTTTATAAAATTATTATTTTCCTACATTTGTATGCACACATAATTGCGTAAATAAATCAATTTAGCTATTTAAAAGAGTGCAAATTTTAGGATGTTACAATTCTACCCCCCTTAAGATGAATCTCGTCCTCGAGATTCGAGTGATTGCTTACTCAAACAGTTGGGGATAAGTCTTTCTCAGATCCTCTTCTCTTTCCCAAGTAGCTTCATCCTCTGTATACCGATTCCACTGCACCTTGCACATCTTTACAATTCGGCTTCTTATAACTCTTTCGGCAGTTTCCAAGATCTTTATCGGATACTCTTCATAAGTAAGATCTTCCTTGATGCAAGTTCTTCCAGAGGAATTTTCTCTTCTGGTACCCTCAAACACTTCTTCAATTGGGAAACATGGAACACGTCGTGCACACCTGACAAACTCTCTAGCAGTTCCAACTGATAAGCTACTTCTCCATGTCTCTCTAGGATCTTAAAAGGTCCAATATACCTTGGTGCTAACTTTCCCTTCATATTGAATCTTCTCACACTTCTCATTGGTGACACCTTCAAATACACATAATCACCAACTTCGAAAGTCAGCTCTCTTCTGTGAGTATCAGCGTAACTCTTCTGTTGGGACTAAGCCACTCTCAAATTGTCTCTAATCATTCTCACTTGTTCTTCCGCGTCCCTAAGGACATCGGGTCCAAACACTTGAGTTTCTCCAGTCTGATTCTAGAACAAAGGCGTTCTACACTTACGCCCATACAACGCCTCGAAAGGTGCCATCTTGAGACTCTTCTGATAACTGTTGTTATACGAGAACTCTGCGTATGGCAGACTCTTATCCCAACTATCACCATACTGAAGTGCACAAGCTCTCAACATATCTTCCAAAATCTGGTTGATCCTTTCAGTCTGTCCATCAGTTTGCGGGTGGTAAGCAGAACTGAAATTCAACTTTGTTCCCAAAGATCTATGTACTTTATGCCAGAATTGCGATGTAAACTGGGTGCCTCTATCCGACACAATTTTCTTGGGAACACCATGTAAGCACACTATTCTTTCCATGTACAACTCTGCTAGTCTTGCACCAGTATAGGTAGTCTTGACTGGTAAAAAGTGGGCAACCTTTGTGAGTCAATCCACTATTACCCATATTGAATCGTAGCCTCTTTAAGTGCGGGGCAATCCTACGATAAAGTCCATACCAACTTCTTCCCATTTCCATTCAGGAATTTTCATTGGTTGTAGTAACCCTACAGGTCTTTGGTGCTCAGCTTTCACTCTTTGACAAGTGTCACACAAAGCCACATATTCTGCCACATCTCTCTTCAAACCATACCACCAATACTTCTCCTTGAGATCCAAGTACATCTTGGTACTTCCAGGATGTATAGAGTAAGCAGACTCATGGGCCTCTTGCAGAATTGCATCTCGGATAGCTTTCACTTCAGGTACACATATCCTTTTCCTGAACCAAAGAGTACCATTCTCATCAATTCTGAATCCGGGTGCCTTTCCAAGCACTACATTCTCTGCTATCTCCTTAAGTTTTTCATCCTCCAATTGACCTTTGCGTATCTCTTGTTCCAAAGTAGGCTCTATCACCAATTCCATTGCATTAGTGACAAGGCTCAAGTTGAGATACTCCATTTCAGCACACAACTCTGCTGACATAGATATTATCTGAAGTCCATTGGCATAGCTCTTTCTGCTAAGTGCATCTGCTATGATGTTTGCCTTTCCCGGGTGATAATGCACTTCCAAATCATAGTCTTTGATCAATTCCAACCAACGACGTTGTCTCAGATTCAGATCTGATTGAGTGAAGATATACTTCAAACTCTTATGATCTATATAGATATCACTCTTATGTCCAATTAGATAATGTCTCCAGATCTTCAGAGCATGAACCACAGCTGCTAATTCCAAGTCATGAGTGGGATAGTTCAACTCATGCTTCCTTAGTTGTCTAGATGCGTATGCAACCACTCTTCCTTCTTGCATAAGCACACATCCATGACCCAAACGGGATGCATCACAATATATAGAGAAGTTCTTGCTTAAATCGGGCAAGATTAATACTGGAGCTGTAGTCAATCTCTTCTTTAGCTCTTCAAAGTTTGCATGACATTTATCCGACCATACATACTTAGCATTCTTTTCCAACAGAGCTATCATAGGCTTGGCTAGCTTGGAAAAACCTTCAATGAACCTTCGGTAATATCCAGCTAATCCCAAAAAACTACGAATCTCACTTACAGTTGTTGGTGGTTTCCAATTCAGTACATCTTGCACTTTGCCTGGATCCACTGCTATTCCACCATTGGAGACAACATGACCCAGAAAAGAGACTTCCTTCAACCAAAACTCACACTTGCTCCGCTTAGCGTACAACTTATGTTCTCTAAGCTTTTGCAAGACCAACCTTATATGTTCAGCATGTTCTTCTTCAGTCTTGGAGAATATTAGTATGTCATCTATGAATACCACCACAAATTTATCCAGAAATTCCATGAACACCTTATTCATCAGATACATGAAGTATGCAGGTGCATTGGTCAATCCAAAAGACATAACGGTGTACTCATATAATCCATATCGTGTAGTGAATGCTGTCTTAGTTATGTCCGAGTTTCGAATCTTAAGCTGATGATACCCTGAGCGAAGGTCAATCTTGGAGAACACATGGGCTCCTCTCAACTGATCAAACAAATCATCAATCCTAGGCAAAGGGTATTTATTCTTGATTGTAACCTCATTAAGTGAACGGTAATCCACACACATCCGTTGACTACCATCCTTCTTATCCACAAAGATCACAGGTGCCCCCCACAGGGAAGAACTGGGGCGTATGAAACCTTTTTCTTGCAACTCTTTTAGTTGTTTCTTAAGCTCTTCTAATTCATTAACTCCCATTCTATATGGACGTTTAGCTATTGGTGCAGTTCCAAGTAATAATTCAATAATGAATTCAATGTCTCGGTCAGGTGGCATACCTGACAAGTCATCGGGGAAGACATCCGGGAACTCCTCCACGACATGATCTTGTTCATTGACTTCTCCATCAAGCTGGTTCACTGTGGCTGTAGGCTAAGCTTGCACAATCACTTCTACACAGATTCTATCTCCATTGAGTGATGTCACGACCACAAATCTCTCCTGACACTGAATCACTGCCCGGTGTTGTTTCATCCAATCCATTCCCAGAATAAGATCAATTCCCGCTGTTCTCAACACAATAGGCTTCACTTTGAAGTCTACCCCCCTTAAGGAAATGCTAGTTGAGGGGCTCCAATAAGAAGCGGGCATGCTACCTCCCGGGGAATTTACTAGTATGGGGTTTTTCATGGCACACAAAGGTATGCTATGCATTCTAACAAAAGCTTGGGAGATAAAAGAATGAGAAGCACCAGAATCAAAAGTACGGTAGCAGAGATAGAGTTCACGCTAAACGTACCCAGCATGACCTCAGGCGTCTCCTAAGCTGCATCAGAAGACACATAGTTCACCTTCGCAGTGTGAGGTGGTCGGGCGTTGAACTTCTGATTGCTGGTCTGGTTCTGAGGTGCTTGTTGGTTCTGCTTCTTAGGACACTGATGAGCATAGTGACCTACTTCTCCGCATCGGTAGCAGGCATTGGGATTGTTGGGTGCACCACTCTTCATAGGAGCATTGTTGGGCACTCCTTGGCGTGTTGCAGGATTGCTGGTCTGTTGCGGGGGACGCTGATTTCTAAACTGTTGCTGGTACTAAGGACGTTGCTGGAACTGGTTCCGCTGAGGATACTGACCACGGTTTCCCTGATGAGTTGGTCCTTGATTCCTCTGCTGGAAACCTTGCTGGGGATAAGCATGGGGGTGAGTGTTGCTTCTAGAAGCTTGCCCTTGGAGCCTTCTCTTCTTAGCTTCCATCTCCTTGCGCTTATCGTCAATCATGATAGCGCGATTCACCAAAGACTGGAAGTTAGGGTAAGTATTAGACATCAGCTGGAGCTGTAGTCCATCATAGAGTCCCTTGAGAAAACGGCGTTGCTTATCCTTGTCATCTGCTACATCATTTGGAGCATAGCGTGATAATTGTGCGAACTTGTCCCGATACTCCGCCACAGTCATTGATCCTTGCTTGAGAGATCTGAATTCTTCTTGCTTCAGTTCCACTAATCCATCGGGAATATGGTATGACCGGAAATTGTCCTTGAATTCCTACCAGGTGATAGTAGGAGCATTGTTGGGACGTCCAAACTGGAATGATTCCCACCAATCCTGAGCAGCTCCTTGGAGTTGCCCAGAAGCGTACAACACCTTCTCAAGGTCGTTGCATTGTGCTATGTTCAGTTGTTTCTCCACAGCACGCAACCAATCATCTGCCTCCATAGGGTCTGAGGCATGGGTGAACACCGGTGGTTGACCTTTCATAAACTCTCCACGCTTATCTCTGACCTGAACAGGCAGTGGTCCTCTTGCAGGTTCATTGTCCAAGCACTGCATCATAGCTTGCATCAGCTGCGCTTGCATTCCCAATATCTGTTCCATGGTCACAGGTGGCGGTGATGGTGGATTTATGAGAGCATCATGCCCACGACCATGGCCTCTGCCTCTTCCTCCTCTTGCGGCCATCTGTTTTTCAACAAATGTGCAAAATTTAGAGATTTTTCCAATTGTAGAGAGCTTATAAAAGATAAGACACAATGCTGAGAATTTTCTGGACAATATTCAAATTCAGCAGTTCAGTAAAACTGTTATAACTCGAGTTTTAGAGATCCAATAGAGGTGCACAAAGATTTGTTAGAAATCTTAGGAGATCAGCTACAACTTTCATTTAGATCACTTTTACAGATTCTGACACACACATGGTCAAAAGTAGAGCTAAACCGAATCTGTTCTGGGTTCCAGACAGCGCAAGAACACCAAATTGTGTCAGCTAGATCTCACAAACCTGAACAGCTATTGACGTGATTCTAGAGACATTTGAAAGATACAGAGGTCTAGTTATCTCCACAAAAATTTCAGAATTTTTAACATCCCAGATTTTGAGATACCAGATAAAGAACACAGGCTGCTCCAGAAATCAGCACAGCAGAGATAAGATAAAGCGAAACATCTGCATTAAGATTTCATTCTAAACTTAAAGTTCCAATCTAAGGAAGTTGTGGACATGCCCACCAACTTTCAGCAATCAAGCAAAATACCAAATCAACCAAGTTCACAAATTAAACATCTAATCATCCAAGTTCACAAGACCAAACAAGACTAAATAAGAAACATGAACTAACGACGTGGTAATCTAGATCAAGGCACCTAACACCTATGGAGCGGTGTCAATCATGGTGAAGGACCGGCGCTTCTTCTTGTAGATGGAAGGCTGCCCAAGTTGTGCTCGAAGTTCATCCACTTGCTTCTGGAGGCGTCTCTGAGCCTTCTAAGATGCACGCAGTTCTCCTTTGACTTCCTCATCTACTCCCTGCATAGCGTGGACATGCTGCACCGTTGCTTCTAGAGTTGGGTCATTCTCTGGTGGAGCCAAAACCTGCCAAACACCCTCATGATCATTTCGAGGAAGGAACCTGAAGCGATCCTCCCTCATGGCCTCAAAGCGATGACCATGGTAGTGGGTGTAGGCGTTCTGTGCTGCATCCTCTATGCCATCCAAGGCATGGGCTCTCCTAGCAGGGGCACAGTGGACGGTCTCCACCTCATGTCCATTCTTGATGTCGTTCTAGGCGGTGACCACCAGCTCTACCTTCCAGAAGGTAGCCTCCAATGGATGCTGATACTCGGCGCAGTGGTAGCTGATGGAGGCGTGCAAGTCGGGGTAGTAATCGTCCAGCACGTGAGTGAGGAGGGTGTGGTAGTAGGCTGTCTCTAGGGTTGGCTTGAAGTAGTACTTGCACTTCCAGCCAATCTCCTCATCCACCACGGGGATAGCTGGGGATGGTGTAGGTGTAGGGGAAGTAGCCGTCGACTTCTCAGGTGTAGCTACAACAGGATAGACTGGCACGGCGACTGGTGTAGGAGTAGGTGTAGGCGTTGGGGTAGCCATCTCCTCGTCATCGGAGATGATCACAATCTCCCTCTCCGCCTGTGGGGCTCACGGGGTGAACATGGCACGATAGCCGGCAGTGCTGAGGCGAGCAGTCTTCGGGTTATGAGACATCTATAGATTTAAAGTGAGATAGAATTAGAATCAACAATTTTAAATAATAGATTAAGATATGAAAAGCATAAATGTTTTAATAAAATAACAAGAATAAGACAGTAAGCAAGAAACCAGAGGAGCAAAGATGCTAAAACGACCGTTTTCTAACTAGGCTTGCGTCCTACAGTCAACACGGCTCTGATACCAATTTGTCACACCAATTTTAAGGATAAAATTGAATGCACGAAACTCATGTGTGCCTAGGGATCAATCACACACATAAGCTGACAAATTACATAATGTATCATCACGGTGTTCGTACATCAGATCCATAATATAACTTAGTCTTACATTACACAGCGGAAAATAAAAAAGATAATAAACTCTCGTGGGCTTCATCATAGGGAAGGTCAACTGGTTGACCACAAGCCTAAAAATCCTCCGGGAATTCCTCATACCCGTTGTCATCTGTTACCCATCCGGGATTTTTATCCAAATAAAGAAAATAAACAAGTGTAAGTACGTCCCATACTTAATAAGCTAACATGGGGTTATGAAGCTCAAAAAGGGTTGACTCTGGTTTACTGCAGTTAGCATTTTATGTACGACAAGCTTTTATTATCAGATGTTATCAAATTATGGTTAAGCTCCCATTTAATCCCATAAGAACATATATCAGGGTCAAGTGTACCATATATCATCATTGAACAACTTAAATAATCATCAACAAGCATCCAGTTATTCTGTGAGTTTTCCGGGCCACTCGTAACCGTGAGCACAGCTGTTATAACAGTTTGTTACCCTCTGCAGAGGTGGTGCACTTTCATCCGCGAGTCGTGATCCCCATATGCCCGGGTTAATTACTCCATGTCACTACCAAGGTGAGCGGGCCAGGGTACACTATGAAGCCATTTCATAGGTTTCCCTAACAGTTAGGGCCGCTAGGTTTCCTTGGCAGGCAGATGTAGGAACCCCCCTTTCCTATGGCACATATCCATCGCGGCTATACTCATAGGACAGAGGCAGCCCTATACCCAACGTGGCAGCCCCATTTGCGCCAAAAGGTAACCTCTAACTAGCTAGAAAAGATCCTATTATTGAGCTAAAGTCAGAGCCATATGACTCTCCCGGTTGCACTGTCAGTCCCAGCTTTTGTCGATAGATTAAGTCCTTATGGAGGGCTGGGAGCAACATGATCAAAGGTCATTTGCACTTTCGCCCTATGGAACAGTTGATATAATTCATGTTAAACTCTTAGTTCCATAGATCATTCATCATCATGTATATCAAGTTCAGTTAGAGCAGTAGCAATCTACCCATATGCATTTAAACCCATAGGAGACAAGGAACAGGGATAACACAATCACTAGGATGT